>NW_027498458.1:0-129666 GCF_021521415.1 Bidens hawaiensis | reverse complement strand
TAATACGTGCTCTAAAACTAGTTTATTATATAGGCAAACACAAAGGATTGTTTAAGCCTGAGGAAGAAGACTTCTTTCAACATGCATTGTGGTCTTGAATATAGAAACGGATAAATTGGTGTTAAGACTTTTAACAACATGACATAAATCTCTGTTTGTCTTATTTACAACATGTTTGAATTTCGTTTTCATAGGATGAGATCAAGGCATTGCTTGACTCATATGAACATGGAAATACTGAGTGAACAAGTATCTAAACAAAAAGCGTCAAAATAAAACAAAAGTTGCAACAAACTGCAAACTAAAGGCCGACGATGATCATGGATCCAAAACGATCATCGACAGCCTCGTAAATTCTGATCTCTAAAATTACTATATATCTAAAGAACTTTGGTGCCGCAAGTGGCTTATTGGGTCACTTGGCGGCACCGTAATAGTTGATGATTTTTTTTGTTGGTTTTACTTCAGTTATCATAATAAACGTAACAGAAACCGACAAAATTAACATCAATTTTTTTTGTTTTAGGTTCTTGTATCATAACTAACCTGAAAGAAACTGACCGAGTTCGCGCAGACTCGAGGCCTTATTTAAAGCCCATGACCGACAACGCTCAGGTTTTACCAATGAGAAAGTTTATCGGCCGACATCTCCCCCCCCCCCCCCCCCAAAAAAAAGTTGGTCGTTGGTCCGCCTCAGTTTATATATATATATATATCGTTTTTTAGTTCTGGTATCGTAACATAAGTAATCAAAACTGACTGAATTCATGTCAAGTTACCGCCTCAATGCTCGATACCGACAATGCTTAGGTTTTACCACCGCTCGAGTTTGCCAACCAAATAAACATCGTCTTTAATATTTTGTTTTCTTATATGTTAATGCTTTTATATGTTAATTTGGTGAATTAATTTTTGGGCTTTAACGCTCAAATTTTACCAATGGTGTCTATATTGTGACGAAAGAGTAGCCGATACTGACCGAATTTGTGCCGGCTCATCGTCGTAACGCTCGGATTTACACGCCCGTGTTTTAACAATGGGGTTTTTGCAACTGCCCCGACACAACACACCGGGTAGAAAAACTAGTTGATATAGTATAAATTTAAAACGTTGTTCACACTTGCAGCTAACTTGAAAATCCAAACTCATCAATTTGAAACATAAAAAGACGTTTATTCAGCTGAATAAGAAAACAATGTACGTACGTCTTGTACTGTAACATTCATTACAAAACTCGTACATATGTATTTATATAAGATTATTACTACTTAGACAAATGACAAGAAAATGCGACGATCACTTCTTCTAGTAATGAAATATTTAGGAATTAAAAGGAAAAAAAAAGATACGGTGATCTCTATCCGGCGACGTAGGCATGTAGTGATCTATATAGAGATCGAGACGGTAATGCAAAACAACTTTGGTGAAAGACCGAGTTTTGAAAGTAAAATGAATTCGTTAGCATCCATCATAACCACTATACATACGACACATACGTTATCTCTCCCCTAATTTCTTTACAAAATTTCAAATCGTATATCCTTAATCATCTGTTAGGTCCCGTTTTGTTTACGTTAGTCTTTTGTATTGAATATGTATGTCTTGGGCTTTTGTTGTTTGTTTTATGTCTTTGAGCCCAAAAGAAATTGTAAACAGCCCATTGGGCACTTGATTAATACAACACTTCTTATCCATGTTTTCCTATAAATAAGGAGCATGTCATGAGAATGAAGAACCTTTTGTCAAACTTCTCTTAACTTACTTTCTCTCTTGCCCTCTTTCTCACTCACTCACTTAACCGAAAATAACTCTCAAGATCCGAGATCTCTTAAGTGACTTAGTGTGATTTCCGCTAGCACTAAGTTTGGTTGACCCAAGACACGTTATCCACCCATACATTGGGACCTACATCATCACATATATTGTTTTGTAATTTAATTATCGTCATGTCCTAGATTTCTAATAAACAAACGTATTTAACTCTTAATATATACAAACAATGCATACGTGTTGTGTAGAGCATGAGTTGGTGTTATATATTGTAAACACATAGATGACATCGAATTAAAGGTAGGAAACAAAAGACATGTTAAGCAGCAGGTTTAGGTTTCGAAGGTGACAAAAGAACCGCTGTGAGGTTCCAATAGCGAGTCATCTCGGCTGCATGCGTCCTGAGAGGTGCTGCTGCTTATCGTATACGTTCTCCACTGTCCTTTCACCTCAACATGTGACTTACCTAATTGTCTATATATATTATATATACAATGCATCTCTCAATATATATTCTCCTATTTTATTATTATGTAATATATGCTAGTATTTTCAATTCATAATATATGTTATTTCGGTTTATAAAACATCTTCTATTAATTTAACAAATTTTTTTCATCGAAATAAAAGGCAAACGGGTAACAAACTGTGACGCTAGCCCTTTCTGAATAGGAAAACTAAGTCTTTCAAAAACTACACTCATAGATCTTGTGGTCATAACATTACTAAAAATGACCCGTTGTCTCGACTCAGGCGCGTGGAAATTGAAGTAACAAATGCAAATGGTATAAGCACGTTTTGATTGTCAATACATACTTTCTCATGTTTGATAACTTCACATGAAACAACTTTTATAAAAACAGTCAACCCACCGTGTAAACACTACTCCCAATCCCACAAGAGAGAAAACTCTGTTTGATTCACATACTTTTGTTTCCCTTTTATCTATCCGAATACCAAAATGTAAGTTGGTCTGATAAGTGTTAATTTTCCTTCCAACATGTTGGTTAAGAAATACACAGATGCTTATTTCTTAACAGAAATCTCGGCATGCTTGAATGTGTCAAAAAGAACATCCATAACCATTTTCGCATAAGTTGTGGTCCTGAAGCACCCAAAATCGGGTCCTCAAGGCTATAAAGGCATACGATGAAACCTCTACTGCCAAATACACTTCCAAACCCCAAACTTAATAGGTAATGAAACAATTCATTATTGGAAGCCTCCAAAGAAAGGACATCCACAAACCACCATGTCCGGAAAGCTCCTCGCAATCCTTTGTCATAGAACAACGTTGTCTCTATCATGTGTATTGGTTGTCATGCACTCAAGCGAGAGAAAAGTTTGCCAATACCATATGAAATCGAAGCAAAAGTAGCTCGCTATGCAGGTCACTAATTTTTACAAGAAAACTAAAATATAAAACATGAAAAAAAAGGTTAAAAGAAAAACCTTATATATACATCAAGCATTACAATTTGTATCAAAAAAACAACAGAACAAAAAAGAATTAGTTATCCATTAAATACTTGTACTATATGCATTACAATTTAGACAAAGTTGAATAGTGTAAAGCTCTTACCCAACTATTTTGCTATTTAATGGTTTTAAAAAATCATTAAGTTTGATTCGTAAATAGATTAATAATAATTAATTTAGTAAGAACAATATTTAATTTTGATAAAAGTGGGTGTTTAAATAATATTTTAATCTATGTTTTGATATGAATTTCATTACAATAGCATACATGTCAATGTCTTTTTGTCATATCACACAATATATTTTTGTTTTTATATTTCAGTTTATATAGCGAGTGCAGTATCGTTTCGAAACTATAACAACCAAACAATACAAACTAAATTCCCATCACATCCTCGTCGAAACGTGCGGGCTTCGTCAGCTAGTTTTAACTAAAAAAATAATAGCAGAAACTTGCGAAGAAGGTAAGACTTCGCCTTCGGTCGTGATTGCTTCATTCAATTATCCGGTCAGACTTTCAGCATTAAGCCCTTAAAATATGTCTAGCAGAGTGACATAAAGGTGCACAAAAAAACCCGGAACCAGGCCCCACGGGTTTTTTTTATATCCAGGTTTTTAATACCCGAACCTACATGTAAGGTACAGATATGGTATGCATTTCAGTACCAAAACTTGTACCAGCACCGGACCCGATTTGTACCCGGTAATACCTGAAAACCGTAACTGGTTCCATACCCGGAACCGGGTTTTTTCAATACTCGATCTATACCTAAAATTACCCGAAAATTACCTAAAAATACCGTTAAAAAGTGTAACCCCTTAAAAAAATCCAATCTATATCCCAAAATACCCGGAAAAAAGTCCGAAAAAAACCCAAAATAGGGTTTTTTCAATACCCGAAAATTGTGTATTTAAATACTCGGTTTTAAAATACTTGGTATACCCGACACGAACCTAGACCGAGTATTACCAATATCCGGTCATACCTGAATCCGGTTCCATACCCGAAACCGAATATTAAAAAAACCTGATTGATGCACCTCTAGAGTGGCGTAGGGATGATCATTCAAACCGGTTCCTGGAACCGAACTGGTGGACCCGAACCGGAACCGAACCGGTTCCTACCCGTTTTTGGTAGGAACCGGACCCTATATGATTCAACCCGATGATCCGGGACCGGTTCTTGAATTTTTGAGTTGGGCCGGGTAGGAACCGGAACCGAACCGGAACCGGTTCTGGAACCGAACCGGTTGGAACCGGTTAGGAACCGGTTCTAGCCGTTATAACCATTCTAGCCGTTGGAACCTGGTTTTATGGCCGTTTTTTGACCGCTGGGGTCAAAAATGGCCGTTTTTTGGCTCCCCCAATCACCCCACTACTAGTATAAATAGGTATTTGGTGTCGTGGGTTCATCACAACACTCAAAACGCAAACCCGAACGCAAAAAAATACAAAAAAAACGCTATTACAACGTTTTGAGTTCTCTAATCTCTTGTTTTCTCTTCTTCTATATTCATATTTGTTGTTATGGCTGCCTCACAATCATCGGTTGGTCAAGGTTCCATCGCCGAACCAAGTTTCGTTCGTATTGTACCTCATAATCGTAATCAAGAGATTTGGTGCAATTGGGATTTGGTTGAATTGAGTGACCATTCAATGAAGGCTCGGTGCAAGTTTTGTGGGATTTATTTAAACCCAATTTCGAATTCAAATTTGAAGAAACACATCGAAAAACCGTATTGCAAGGCGTTGAAAAAGAACGTCGATTCGCAACAAACGCAAATGGATAGTGAAGGCGGAATATTTACATACCAAATTGATCGAGTTCAAGATCGTATGGCGAAGTTTGTGATTCAAGAAGCTTTGCCGTTTAGCCACTTCGACAACCCTCGCTTAACCGCCATGATTCGAGATATGCTTCAACCACAATACACTCACGTAAGTCGTCATACTCTTAAACGTTATTGTTTAAAATTGTGGAAGAAGGCCAAAGAGGTACTAATTGCATATTTTGAAAATATAAATACTGGAATAAACTTAACTAGTGATGTTTGGTCGGCTCCACATGGTCTACCCGAATCTTATCTTTGTGTCACCGCTCATTGGGTAGACCCGTCATCGTGGGAAATGATGAAACGCACCATTGCTTTCGAACTCTTTGAGTATCCACATACGAGAGATAATTTGTTTGAAATTTTAGATTATGTTATAAAAACTTATAAACTAGAAAATAAAATATTTTCAATGGCATTTGATAACGCGTCGAATAATACATCGGCGGTTGATAAATTAAAATTAAAATATACGCCGATTTGCAATGGTGTATTTTTTTCACTCAAGGTGTGTTGCACATATCATTAATTTAATCGTGCAAGACGGACTTGCTTCGGATGAGGTTACATCGGTTATAAACGATTTTAGAATAATGTTACATGAAGTTTTTAAGAAAAGTAAAAAAAGACAAATGGAATATAGAAAATTTTGTAAAGATACGGGAAGAAAAGCTTTGGGAGCTAATTGGGATGTACCTCATCGATGGAATTCCACTTGCATAATGTTACAAAGTGCTTTGAAACAAAGAGAAACTTTACAAATGTTTCATTCTAGTCTTGCCGAGGATGATTTGGCAATCCCCTTTTCAAATGAGAAATGGGAAATTATCAATGACTTATCGACTTTTCTTGAAGTTTTTAAAACATCAACTACGAAACTATCGGGAACGCATTATCCGACAAGTCCCTTGGTTCTTTCGAAGTTATTTTTAATCGTTAACAATCTTAAAGAATTTGAAAATAAAAGTCCAATGTTTTCAAACATCATATTACCAATGAAGTTTAAATTAAAAAAATACTTTCTTGAATTGCCACCGATTTTTACTTGCGCCGCCGCTTTAAACCCAATGTTAAATGTTACGGGGGTTGAATGTGTTATAGACGAAATTTTTTCAGGCTTAAATATGCATGAAGTTGACCCAAACTTTTCAACAGAGGCAAAAAATTATTTTAACTTGAATTTTAAATTTATGTATGACTTTTATTTAAATAAATATGGGTCAAACATACACATGCCTACGCCGGGGGGGGGGGGGGGTCTTCATCAAGTTCAAGTGCTACTAGAGTACGAGATCCCATGATTAGCCTTATGAACACCGTTCGCAACGTAACGGCTAAAAAACAAAGGGGTAACACCCCTTCAAGCGAACTAGGAAGGTATAGTGCATATGATTACTCTACCGGTTTATCCGAAGAGGAATATGGCACTTTTGATGTTTTGGCTTGGTGGAAGGTAAAGGAAACCCAGTTTCCGATTCTTGCCACCATGGCCCGTGATTTACTAACCGTCCAAGCTTCTACGGTAGCTTCGGAATCCGCTTTTTCTCTTAGTGGCAGGGTAATATCGGTGAGAAGAACAAAACTAAATTCGGAGTCGGTGGAGATGTGCATTTGCTTAAAGGATCACTTGGACTCAATCGATCGTATTCAACACGTAACCACTCTCGAAGATGAAACACCACTTGATGTTCGAGTGCACGACGAACAAGAAGGCATTTCTACAAGTAATTCCGAGGAAGAAGTCGCCGCTCAATAATTACGACGAACAAGAAGGCTTTTCTAGAAATAATATGTCACAACTTTATATTTATAAGTTTAATGTTTTGTTAGTTTGTTTTTGAAGATTTTAAAACATGTAACCTTTTTTTTTTGAACTTCTTAAAGTAAATAAAATGAATTTTATGTTAATTGTTTTGTTTATTTTTCATGCTATACAAATATGAATCGTAGTTTAGAATCCAAATCGCAAACGAAAAACGAAAAAAAAAAAAAAATTTTACACTGTAACCGGTTGGAACCGGTTACAGTGTAGGAACCGGTTTAGGAACCGGTAAGAACCGGTTCCATAGGTTAGGGGTCCGAGGGTGGGAGAACCGGTTCGGTTCCCTAACCGGTTCGACCCTGGAACCGGTTTAAAAGGGGATTTTGATTATAGGAACTGGTTAGAAACCGGTTCCGGTTCCTAATCCCAAACCGTTTTGAACATCTCTAGAGTGGCGTGGTTTGGACTTTGGACCGTACTGGTCATGAATTCATGGACCACACATCCTTAATGGGCCGGGCCTTCCGGGTTAAACTTTTTAAAACTTAATTTGAAGTTTTGAACATCATTTGTTAATTGTCAATAGTATGTCAAATAATAAAGATGAAATAACCTTACACTTTTGGATGTATAATGTATATAGTATAACATATAAGAATATGTAAATCTAGATGTGTTTGTGCTTGTATTTGTATAAACTAGACATATTAGTTAAAGTTTACTTGTTTACGACTTTACGTATTGTTTTAAATTAGAAAAGTAACGCATTTATTTAGCCTAATTTTTAGCCATTTAGGTTTTAAAATACACATAAAACAATTCAGTTTTTCTAACCCATAAACTATGTTACATTACAACATTTGTAGTGGTTTTAAAAAAAAGTGAATGACACTACACCACTTCACTGTCACGTATGTGAAAAACGTTCACTAAAAACTTGTATAATAGTTTTATTCATTTTATATAATTGAAATAATATTTAATTATATAAATAAATAATTAAAAAATAAGTGATGGTGATTGGTTGAAAAGAAGAGAGGCCTCCTTATTTATGCAAAACGTCGTTGCCAGCCCACAATAAAGCCCCAAGGGGCAACACCCCATTTTATGAATTGATGTAGTGGTGCAGGGGCTTAAAAGAGATGATGTGATAGGGTGATTAAGCCCTATTATAAATTCATTTAGATGTAGTTTGTTTTTTAAGAGTTAAATTGTGTCTACCGACCATATCTGCAAACATCTGTAGAAAAATAGGTGGATTAAAGGTGTGCAGTCTATATGATTGTTTTTTAATTCTTCTTATATTACTTTATGGTTTGTTATATTTTGTGTCATGCATATGGTAGAACCAGTTACCTTAACTGTGTTCTTCCAACATAGACAGGTGTATTGGCTCATTATAGCCTCTACTGTGTCATAGTTTCTCTAAAATGGTTGTATAGTAGTGTAGTGAGTCATTGTTAACGATGTAGTTGGATAAACCCATATAATTACCAAACAATAGTTAGAATCAATAATTGTTTGCTCATATTTAATAAGATTTTATAATTATTCCAGGATGATACTGCGTTTGAGAAACAAAGTGCACTTTTTGCGTTTGTTATTTCAGATATAGTGCTCATAAACATGTGGGTTTCAGATAATATATGTTGCTGATTCTGAAATTTTTTATGGTTAATCGCATCAAACTGTTACATGCAATTGCACTGAAATTTGACGTATGTTACACGCAGTGGTAAAAAAAAATAAGCTGCGTTTCTAATAAGTTTATGCTATACATGTGGTGTCATGATATTGGGCGTGAGCAGGCTGTAAATAAACCTTTTCTAAAAACCGTTTTCTAATACGTATACAAACATTATCCATTTCTCATCTTTCATTTGCAGATTTAATATATCCATTTCTCATCTCCCATTTGTTAATCTTGTTTTTCACGATATGTTGCGGTTATTTAGTCCATATAAGACAACTTTAATGTTTGTGATCAAACAAAGGTAAATAAATTTTGTCTCTTGTATCTTGTGTTGGCCGTTGGGTAGCATTATCTGATGTTGACTGTTGGGTTCGTAGGCCTTGTTGGCCCGGTTTATTATATGAAGTCAAAAGAGGAGACGGGTGTGGGCGGTCGGGCCCAAGCCCGGCCCGGTTTAGATTTCTTGCATAATAATTTACTAACCCTAGTTCAGTCTCTATATAAACAACATTATGTACTTGTAATATTTGTCACTCAATAAAGATATACCTAGTTGCCACCCGTGGACGTAGGTCAGTTTAGACCGAACCACGTTAAATCCTCGTGTTCGTTTACTGCTTTCGTGTCGTGTTCGGTTTCGTGTGTGCGTTTAATCCTAACAAGTGGTATCAGAGCTTAGGTTCGGATCACACGAAGAACACGTTGAACCAGCCGAGTCGCCGCCAAACCATCCAGCCGCCGTCACCCTACTGCGCTAGGGTTCCGCCGCTGCTACGGTTTTCCGATTGTCGTTAGGGTATACGCCGCCGCCGATGTTTCGCCGCTGCTAAACCCAGCCAGACGATCACGACTAGGATACGATTAGATCTGACGTGGAAGGCAGTGGGTTTCGATTTATTTGGTCCTGGGTGCTGTTCGCGAAGAAAATAGTGAAAAGATATGCTATTATTTTCTTGGGACTTGTGAGCCATGACATTCATGGAAAAGTGAAAGATTACTTCATTTTCTTCCTTGTTATTCGTGGCAAAAGACCAAAGAGAAATAAGATTATTATTATTTTTTTTTTTTTTCGTTTTGCTATTTGACCAAGATATAGAAACACATTTTTTGGTTAAGGAAGAACGAGTTAAGACAACAAATCAAGATCCTATTTTTTGTTGAAGAACAGTTGTCAAGTCAGAAGAAGCATTAAAGAAGCAGTGAACCAGTGTCAACCGCGCTTGACAGGTTTTATCGTTTCAGTTTAAAATTTCAGTTTCTGATTTTCAGTTCGATATTCCGCTGCGTATAAATAAGTTGATTGTTTAACAGAGTTCAGTAGAACAGTCGTTAAGTTCAGGCTCGTGCCATTGCGTGTTTGTCTGTGTTTTATCTAGTTTTTCGTTTTAGTCATTGTCATGGCTGAAGACGGAAAGGTTTCGATACAGAAGTTTGACGGACAGAAGTTCGGTTGGTGGAAGATGCAGATTGAGGCACTCCTTTGTCAGAAAGACTTGGATGTAGTGTTTGAGGATGAAAAACCAGAAAAGATGTCAGAAGCAGATTGGAAGAAGTTAGACAAGAAAGCTAGGGCTTGTATTACATTGTCGTTGTCGGAAGATGTGGCGTTTAACATCATGAAAGAAACCACAGCCCGTGGTATGATGGACGCACTATCCAACATGTATGAGAAGCCTTCGGCAGCGAATAAAGTCTATCTTATCCGAGAGCTAGTGACAACAAGAATGAAAGAGGGTGGGTCAGTTACAACTCATATCAATAATCTTAATTCGATCTTGTCCCGCTTACTGTCAGTTGACATTAAGTTTGATGATGAAGTTCAAGGCCTCTTGTTATTATCCTCTTTGCCCGACAGTTGGTCGCAAACAGTGACTGCAGTTTGTAGTTCGTCTACAAATATTACTTTCGATGGGATTCGAGATCTGATTCTGGGAGAAGATTCAAGACGCAGAAGTTCAGGTGAATCATCAGGCAATATGCTAGTCACAGAAGGTAGAGGTAGGGGAAAACAGCGAGGCAGTGGGAGCAGGAAGAGGAGTCAGTCTAAGACTCGTAAGGATATTGAATGTTGGGGTTGTAAAGAGAAATGACACTTCAGGAATCAGTGTCCGAATGGTAAGAAAGAGGTGAACGTTACAAAAGACGACACAGATGACGGGGTCAGTAGTGATGAGGCTTTGGTTTGTAGTGTTGAGAGTAGCGTTGATGCTTGGGTGATGGATTCTGGTGCATCGTTTCATGCCACTCACTGTAGTGAAACGATGAAGAATCTTAAATTTGGGGATTTTGGAAAGGTTCGACTAACGAATGATGATATTTTAGAGGTTACGGGTATGGGAGACGTTGATTTGATAACTTCAGCCGGTACTTCTTGGACTTTGAAAGACGTGAGGGTTCTTCCAAGTTTGAAGAAACGTTTGATTTCAGTTGGGCAGTTGGATGACCAGGGGCACGATGTTAAGTTCGGGAATGGGCAGTGGAAAGTAGTCAAAGGGAATCTCGTGGTTGCTCGTGGCAAGAAAATGGGTTCGTTGTATATGGTCGATATGTCACCGAAAGGAGTGGATCCAGTTTTGGTGAAAGACAAAATCCGGTTCACAGAATCTCGTGGGCAGAAGAAGGTTCGTTTTGCAAGTAACAAACCCAGAGCCAAAGTGAAGATTCATGATGAACGAGCTAGGAAGGTTAAATCAGTTGGGGGACATCGTGACAGTGGGAGCACAGATCGTGTTTCAGTTACAGTTCCAGGTCGACAGTGGATTAAGAAAACCAGTATTCCAGCTGAATATGGAGAGTGTTTGTTCTCAGGTTATCTCAGGATCCGGTAGTTCGTTACAGTGGGAGCCGGTAGGGACAGAGAATGGGTCAGGGGCAGTTTCAGCCGTGACTGACGTGTTGGAGCTCCGGGGAGCTTCAACGGGCCTTCAGGTTAATTGATGAGAAGGCGGTGGCAACTAGAAGAAGTTTAATGTTCAGATTACAGAAGTACAATCAGGAGTGCAGACGAGAGTACTCAAGGCCTCCGAGTGGGAGATTGTTGGGTTCGTAGGCCTTGTTGGCCCGGTTTATTATATGAAGTCAAAAGAGGAGACGGGTGTGGGCGGTCGGGCCCAAGCCCGGCCCGGTTTAGATTTCTTGCATAATAATTTACTAACCCTAGTTCAGTCTCTATATAAACAACATTATGTACTTGTAATATTTGTCACTCAATAAAGATATACCTAGTTGCCACCCGTGGACGTAGGTCAGTTTAGACCGAACCACGTTAAATCCTCGTGTTCGTTTACTGCTTTCGTGTCGTGTTCGGTTTCGTGTGTGCGTTTAATCCTAACAGTTGACTTGAGTTATCTTTTTATTCCTTAGACATCTCTTGAAAGATATCTTATTTTTCGGGAAACTGTCCAGCAAATATCATCATGCGATCCAGCATATAATAGCAACAAAAATGAATTGAGCCTAAGATGTTTGCGTCCAAACAAACAATTCAAAGCCCAACTATGTAATAACGCGGCTGGTAAGCCAACTAGTTAAATGTCTACTTTCAGATATACATCTTTAAGTGGATGACAAGATGAGTGGCGGGGCCAGGAACTTTTCTTTACTGGTTCGGGATTTTTCGGTGTTCGATATTTTTCGATGTCAAAGGTTTCAGGTCTGGATGAGTCGGGTCGGTCATTTGGCCAAATAAATAAATTTGAAGTTTGGTTTAATTTTACGTCTTAAAAAAAATTGAAGTTTGGCGTTGTATGTTAATCCGTTTCAAGCTTCTTGCTATGTATTGGAGTTTTAACATTTTAGCCCTTCGAAAAAAGTAAAAATAAATATGATGAATGATAGACGACTAGGGATGAGCGTTTTCGGTACCGGTATCAAGTTCAGAGTTTTCGGTACGGTATCGGTATTTCCCGAATATTGCATGAAATACCGTTACCAAACCGAACATTTCAGTACTGGTACCGGTGTCAAATATTTCAAATTTTTTGGATCGGTATCGATACCATACCGATCTCATCCCTAATGGCGACCATTAAACAAAATACAATGCTACATATATAATTATAATAAAAAACAATATTGTTCTAGATATGTTTTATGGGTGCATAGAAAATGACAAGACTCCTCATATCATCTTTTTCTTTATTGGTGCTCAAAAATTAAATGGCGAATTCTCATAATATTACAAAAACGGCGACAAACTAGCTGAAGATCATGATATCGTCGTCTCTCTCTAAAATTCTAAGTTTTTTTGTTTTTTCACCGGCAAATGGTGAAATGTTTCCGGAGATTTCGTGATACTGGGTTCGGTCGCCAAAAAAGAATGGGTTCGCTTGTTAAATCGAAAATTGTTCTAGACCTATAAGTTGTATAAAATGGAAAATTGGCCGGGTTCGGCCGAACCCGGTGACTTGTATGTGGCTCCGCCAGGTCATAGTCTAGTCTGTAAGAGCATTCTCATCCCATCCCTCTTTTTATGTGAGGGGTGTTTTTATAATTTAGTGAGTGATTTAGAGTGTTGTGAGTAAAGAGTTTTTATATTTTAGAGAAAGTAGTGATTTTTCTGTATATTTGAAAAGTTACTGTTCACCCCCTATAATTTTTTAATATATTTTGAAAGTGATTGTGAGTGAAGGAAAAAGAAAAGGTAATAATAAAAGGTATAAAAAGTATTATTTAATTGAAATGAAGAGAGAAAATATAGTGAGTTTTAGTGTAATTTTTGGTTTAGGGATAGAAGATGGGATGAGAACGCTCTAATGGGACCAAAATATTGGTGTGACCCTCTTGTGTACGTTAAAAGTTGTCGGTTTTCACTTTTCACTTATGCTTTGTTTTCAAGTTTCAACTATTAAACAAATAACAAGAAACAAGTAAATAAATAGATCTCAAAACATTCATCCTCTTTACTCAACATAACAAATTGAGTAATCTCCTTATTACAACTAATGATCAAACTCAAGCCAACCCAACAAGCTTCTCACTTATCTCCCACACCTTCCTAGCCTTGTCCGCATCGCTCGCCTCCGCGGACAACTGGTTCTCGAACGAAGCCGAATCCTTATTCCAACTCCAATACACCCCAGACTTCGTCAAACTCGGATCACTCACCACTTGCGCAAGCCGCTTGCCCGATTCCTCTTCCGACACATACCCTTTCGTTATAAACTTTTGGAAAGGAGGAAACAATAACCGAAACAACGGAATATGTTCCCTAAACAACCCGGTCATCGCAATGCACCCGGGTACAACGAAGCAAAGGTAATCCCGGTATCCTCATGATACCTTCGGTGAAACTCTTGCATAGTTAACATGTTACATATTTTACTATCTTTGTATGCCTTTGCGCCGTCGAATTTACCCCCGTCTATCATGGTTGAACTGTTTAACCCGTTTAGTCCACCAGCTAGACCCCGCATGTCCCCTAAATTAGCTTTAGGGGGCACATTTCCCGCTAAAGTATTCGTGTTACCCGTTATTGACCCAACGATTATTAATCGTTTCGACGGGTAATCCGATTGCTTCATGTCATCAAGCAATAACCTTGAAAGAAGGAAATGACCTAAATGGTTTGTTCCAACACTTAATTCGATTCCATCAGCTGTGAATGTCGGTTCTTTCGCGGTCGGTTGGTAGACCGCGGCGTTACATACTAACACGTCTAGCGGTCTACCCGATTGTTTAAAATTCGCGACAATTAAAATTCGCGACGAATTGTCGGACGCTGTCGAATGAGGCAAGGTCTAGATGCATTACGGTGTAATTGTCTTTTGATATTCCTGCCGATTTGGCGGCTCTTTCGGCTTTTAGGAAGTCTCGGCACGCCATGATGACGTGCCATTTCCCGGTCTCGGCCAAGGCTTTAGCCGTAAAGAGACCGAGGCCGGAGGAGGCTCCGGTGATGATTACGGTCCCTTTTCTTAGCGTTTTCTTCCCCTCCGGTGTGGCTCTGGTCACCGGAGGAGCACTTGTGGTGGCTACTGCTTGAGTTGTGAACACTTTTCTCCTTTTTGATATCAAATAAATATATATTATTTATATTGAAAATTATTTATATTAAAAATTATTGATTAGAAAAGTCGTTTCAACAATATTTATAATATTTAGACAGCCATTTTAATACAATTCTAATAATTAAAAGTCAAACTTTAAAAACTATTAGTCAAAACGACCGTTTGGCCGATATTTAGACGGTCGTTATAGCCTGTTATGGCTATAGACAGTTAAATTTTGAAAATTTAGTCAAAAAAGTCACCAAACCTCTATCTAGAGAGTTGTTTGAAACAGGATAGGACCAGATATTAGACGTTGCACGTATAGATGGCCCTATTGTAACAATACATAATTATAATTATACCTATTATTTTACGTTGTTTTTATTACGGTAAAATAAACAAAATAGCCATTTGATCAAGATTTAAACAAAATATTTTTATATTTTTCAAAATCATGATCAATCATCACATGAGTTATTTGCATGCAAGTGAAGCAATTTTCTTATTAAAAAATAAATTCAAATGATATTCACATAAATTCAAAATCAAAGAATCATTTTATAAAAATGACTATATTTTACTACTAATAACTTTCCAAATTTATTATACCTTGCTTCATGATGCCTTAAAGCTTTGCTTCTTGATGCCAACAAACCAAAATGATGATCCGAAAGTGAAACTCCAAGGAGCGTTGATTCCTTCAAATTTACAGTTGACTTTCCCGGCAAGTTTAGAACATTGTGAACCGAGAATGAGGTTGCTTGAAGAGCCATAAATATTAATGTAATATTAATTATTAAATGATGGTGTTGAACATGAATAATATCTTGGGTGGTGTGGGTTTATATAGTGGTGGGGATTATGTGTCTTTTCTATTTTTGGGAATAAAATTGGATAAATTTAAGTTTAAAGTGGCCAATCAGGGGACGAGATTTGGATTGCAAGCACGTGGGTTTGATGATATTAAGGTGCCCCATCCAAGGAATATGTTTTTTACTTCCAGAGTTATGGGTAGTGGGATGGGAGTGCAAGTTGTGGATAATATAAGACAAGTGAAAAGAATATAATAATTCATTTTGGAAATTGTCTTTTGGAAGGTAAAAAATTAAAATACTAGTCTCCTTGTAGATTTCTTTTTCTTTGAGCAGCCATATTTTATTAGGGGTGTTCGCAGTTCGGTTTTTATGGTTTTTATATTAGACCGTGAACTGAACCGTTAGTAACGGTTTTTTAAATTCTAAACCGAAACCAAATCGTATAACTTTTAAACCGAACCGAACCAAACCATTGGTAACAATTTGGTTCCGGTTTGGGCTTGTTGCGCTTTTATACAAAATGTACAAGAAATTAACTAGCATAACACGAGTTGCCCAAATTTGTAAAAATACACAGAAGGTCAGATTGAATTATTAGCTCCTTTTTTATATTGTAGTAATAGTAGTATTTGTGTTGTATATCAGAGTATGAACAAGTAGCGGTTTAGGATTCAATCGAAACGGATAGACAACGGTTGATCGGGATACAGAAATCATCACCCGGATCAAACCGAGGAGCAATCTAATACGAGTTTAGGATACATAAATCATCACCTAAACTTGTGATTAGGTTCCAAAGAACACCACTCAAGTTTGCTACACTTGAATTAGCAATGGATAAATAACCGGTTACTCAAAGAGAGAAAACACATATGCAAATATTTTATACCATAAAACACCACCTTCATTGAAAACAACTATTCGTTACATATAGGAAAACAAAAATACATCACGAACCCACGTCCTAGATTCTAAATAAAACTGAAAATTAACATACTACCTAGTAAGCAAAGAAAACAACTAGATAAAGCTTAAAAATAAAGATGTAATAAACAAATATTAGAAAATGCAATAATAAACTAATAGTGATGGTGAACGTGGGTACTTCAACATGCATGGGTTTAACCTCCATCAATATGGGGCTCCAAATCCAGTTTGACCGATGTGGGTCCTAACCCGTTTCTTATCTTCGACCCGATGGCTGCCGATCCTGGTTCTTGAGGCGAGACTTCAACGGTTACCATGCTAATCGTTGTTTGGGAGTCAATACCGCTATCAATTTGTATATGCAACAACTTTAATATAATTATACCTAATATTATTGTATATACACATTATACCAAAAATTATTAGAACCAAATCATATGGTCTGGTCCGGTTTTACACAGTTGATTTTCGGTGTAAACCGTAAACCAAAACAGTTCGTTGCGGTTTGAATTTTTTTAAACCAACCAACCCAAAGTTAATTAAAAAAAAACCAACCATGTGTAACATTCGTTACTTTTCAAACCCAAAAACCCGATCCATTTTAAAATTTTGGTTTTGTTATATATATATATATATATAGGGGAGAGATATTTTGAGAACCATGTTGAGTTTTAAGAACTTAAGAACTTAATTCTTGGCCACATATTTAATTAAATGGATTGGAATATGTGGTTGAGATTAAATCCGACCAAAAAGTCAAAGTAGGAGAAAGAATAAATATGTAAGTGATTACACAAACTTTTACGTCCGTTACACATGTGTAAAAAGTCGACTCGGTGCGTAAAAAATTATGTAATTTTTTTACGTATATGTAACCTACATATATTACGCATGTGTAAAAAAAATCGTTACGTTGAGTTCTTAAAACTCAAAAGGGTTCTCATTTGAAGTCTCCCCTATATATATATATATATATATATATATATATATATCTCAAGTTTCGTTTAATGTATTTGATATTCGTCGATCTCTATTGAATTCGTTAAATCAACTCGATTCGTCGATTACACATATTCTTGTTTATTATTCATCGATATTCACAATGAGTTACGTTTATCGTTCGCATTTTCTTTTCATTCTATTCAATTTGCGAATTTTAATAATAGAATTTATAAATAAAGAAAATAGGTTGAAACTTGACAATTCGTGTACTAGCACAAATTTTAGAAATTTCTATGAATATATAAACACAGAAAACGAATTAAAACTCGATTATTCACATAACCCAATGACTTTTCAAAACCGCAATATAAACAATTGAGTTTTCGGAATCACACTTTGTACAAATTGCATATCTTGTATGTTACAATAAAAAAATGGGTAGTTAAATCGAACCAAAAGCTGGTTATTCGTGTATCACCACGACTTGTCAGACTTTTAGTTAAAACACATTGTAGAATATTGAGGGTCGGAGTCACACGTCGCATGAACCACCATGACTTGTGTAACATCCTTAGGAGTGTAACCATATTCTTTTCACAAATAGAACATGGTCATGCTTGAAAGCATAAAGTTGTGATTCGTATGGCGTTTGGTGTGGTACTTTTGCCTTAATAGGTTTCATGCTCTTCCCGAACTCTCCAGGTAAGCAACCAGGTCCGCGTCTGATTGGATTGTACGCATTGCTTACCCTTAGGTTTCAATAACCTTGGTGTCAAGAGTTCGGAAAACAAGCACGTCCCTCTTACAGCACTACATACCCGCCACATAAAACCGTCTTTATGAAGAAGAAATATCGGAAAACCAAAAATAAAATCCATTGAAATGATTTAAAAAATTTTCGTTTTGGGCATAAGCCTTGGACTTGTGTGTGGGCTTGTGTAGATGAGGCGTAAACGAATCAACAGTAATAAAGTAATAAACATATGCATTCGAACAATCACATAGGCACACATAATTTCTAATCATGTAACCTAAACAAATAAGCTATAACTAACCAGGGCGCTACATCTAGTGTCCAATCTTATAGTCATGGCTCTGATACCAATCTGTAATACCCCGGCTTAAGCGGAAACGCTCGAGCATGATGTACAAATTGTCCAAAACATATGTGACACTGTTAAGTGACAATATTATCATTAATTAATTTACAAGTCAAGTACACAAGTTTGCAATAAAGAATACAAGGAAAATATAAATACAATAATCATTTTGTCCGTTTGTCTAAGTAACCTAAGTCTAGTGTCTTCTCCGTGTGTCAACTTCTACTAACGGTATCTGTAGCATATATATAAAATACGGTCAACTAATTGAATAGTTGGTTAGTTCACACAAGTTTTGTATAAGTACGTAAAAACCATGCAATTCCATGATACTTTGTGAAAATTATAACTATTTCGCATGCAATGTCCTTTCCAGTCGGTAACAACCAACATACTTGGATCGGGGGTCCCTTTTCCACTCGATACAATGGACCTGAGCGCAAAGGGGGGGGGGGGGGGGCGTATGATCATACTTATTGGAGCAACCATTAGCTGAGCAAATAATCAAGTAAGCACGTAAACACACAAGTCCATGATATGAATCGCAGTTTTGTAAATGACTCGATAAACCATTGAGTAGATAAGATATATATGTTACCCCAAAAAGTAATAAAAGCGTTAAAAAGAGGGGTGTGAGAAACTCACCTTGAAATTGAAGGTAAACATTGCAATGAAAACCAAAAACAACCAAAAGTGCGTTTAAAGAACTCGAAGTGATTGAACTTCTCGAACTATAAATAAAAATAAATAAGAAAATTTAAAGACTAACTAACGGAATTATGCGGGTTAATTATTTAGTTTTATAGATGTCGCGTTATATATTTTATTATCTTAAGACGTGGATTATTCTAATATTATTCTAAATCTTAACAGAAATTTTAACGGTTTATATTATTTAATATTATGACTTAAATGCTAATATGAAAGTTATGTTAATTATGAGGCACGGATTTTACATGGAAATTTATCTTGAACTATGTTAGCGAAGTAATGTTAAAGAATTAACACTAACGAATTATAAAGCTAACGATTTAAAGTTTAGCGACGTAAAGTTCAACGAATTAATATTACCGAAATAAAGTTTAACGGATTAAAAACTAACGAATTAAAGTTTAACGAACTATATTAATTAAATATTATTAATTTAACGCTAAGTTTGAATGTTATAGCGTTTACAAAATTTTGATGTTAACGGTAAATTTTATTTTGAAAACAAGGTGCTAACGAATTATAAAGTTTAACGAACGATAAATAAATACTTGTTAAACGAGTTTAAAACGATACTTGACGGGTTTGAAAGATTAGTTTTTAGGTGAAAACTAATTATAATTTATAATTTATAATTGATTTTATGTGTTTAAAAATAATTTTATTTGATTTAAAATTATTTATAAAAGAATATATATAGTTTATAATAATTAATATAAAAGATTTAAAAATAAAACAAAAAAGTTGCTTTGACCCGGGTCCTTACGAACATAGCATAGTTGCTTAACCACTGGACCAAGTTGGGATTTTGATTTGCAACCAGAAACTAAAATATATAAATAGTTTTTCAATTCATCATCTTCCCACGAAAACCATAGATTCAGAACTGCTAATCCATCCCATGTTTACTTAAATTGCATTAGGGGTTTTGTTTATTTGATCAAAACTAATCAAATACATGAATTATTTACCTCAAATGGTGCCGGGAAGTTGACGAACGACGAGGTGGTCGGAAACAGAAGTTGGCTGAGCAATTTGGTTGATATTGAGTGTTAGGGTCCTATTTATACATGTAATTGGGGCACATGTCACACCCCAACCTAAGGCGGAAATGTCGGGGCGTGATCCGATTGCTCACAGCTCGAAGATACTATCATAAAATAAATGTGACAATATTTATTTCATTATTTTATTTCAAATGTGCACACAATATTCAAATACAACAAAACAATTCAAATAAATAAATATAACAAGTTTAAATCCATGTTTGTCTTCATTATAACCCTAAGGTCTTTCTAAATGTCCATACTTCAACTTCAAGCAACTTACATATGCGTAGAAAATGAAGTTTTGTCAACAAACATGTTGAGTGAGTCTATCACCAATTTTGACACCAAAAATAATGTTAATATAATAAATTAGCAGAACGTAATAAATGCGGTAATGAAATCAAACCATAAGCAAATAGATTGTCGATTAAACCATTGCCAAGCGACTCGGGCGCCGGTAAATCAACCATGAGCAAATAAATAGAATAAGACCGTTGCCAAGCGAATCGGGCGGTGGTCAATAGAATGAGAACCCAATACATGGGGATATGTGGGACCTCTCCGAGCACGAATGCGCACATAAACAAGTAAGCACATAAAAAGTAGATTTGATTAATCACACACAATTACACGTTAGCTATTTTTTATATGTATGTATATATAGATATGTATGTATATTATGATATACGCATGTGTCCCCAAAACATTTGTGAAAATTGAGTAAAATAGGGGAATGATAAAACTCACCTTAGATTAAAGGCAAGTGAGTACAATTAAGAATAAACGAGTCAACGGATAAGCAAGTCGTCCAACACGCGTTAAACGAGATAAATGATCAGAACTTGAAACTTTGTGATATGAAACTATAAATAAAAACGAACTTAATTCCGCTGGAATCAATCCAAACGGATGAGTAAAACTCTAGTTATGTTGAATTAAACATTTAAGCGAGCTGGTACTGACCAGAATCCGAACAGCGAGTCAGAAGTCGGGTTTTGGGAAGTAGCCTTAAAATTATATTTCAAGAATAAAAGTCTTCTAGACCGAACGTGAATCCGACCAGAAGCATGAGAAAACGCAAAATCAAACTTGTTGACTGTTTTACCCTTTATCGGGTTTTAAAGCAATTGACCAGTCAACACCCTTCAACCAACGAAATTGATTGAAGTTTATTTACTAGGGAATAAGTATGAACGATTTTACAGTTTACAACTTACCCGGAAAGTGAAAGGATTTATGAGAAACGGAAGTCAAAGGTCCTAAAGCAAGCAAAGTCAACGATCAAGTCTTGTATCTTTAACGAATATGCAAAAACCGAAGGGTTTACGAGATGGCAGAGGCTAGTGACGGCTGGAGGAGGTGTATTAGGGTTAGATTAAAGTTTCCAGCAGACGTTTGATGGTTATTTATATCGAAAAGGCTAAACCGAACTAATTATAGGCATTTTGGCCCGTTTAAGCAAGTAAATATGATTTAAAAGAAAGAATCGTCGAAAGATTCATAAAGATCTGATCTTGGGCAAGGGAAAACGAATTAGGAATGATATATTAGTTGTATTATATTTTTCTTGGACCTTAATTCACTCAAATATACCTAAAATAAACGATTCTATACCTTAAACGAGTTAGGTAAATGAAATCGAGTAAACGATCTGCACAGCTTAGCCAAGGCGCTGAGCGATGGGGGTGAAGGGGTTGCCCACGCGGCGCTCCGACCACCATGGTGTGGATGTTTCATAAATGGCAGATTTGGTCCTTGTGTTTTGATTATTGGTCAATTAATGAACTTTTAATGCATAGTTTAAGATTTGAACAATATATAAAGTATAAGGGCCGAAAGTGAATATTAGAAACTTAAATATTCATAATTATTTGGTTTTTGAATTAATAATAGTGATCCAAAATATTCTCGGGTCGGGTTAAACGTAAATGAATACGGTTTGAAAAATCCGAAATGTTACAGCACAACTGGTTAATTCGCATTAATTAGTTAGGCCGATTTTCCGGCAAGTCTAACGGGATTATAATGACAGTTATGGCCATTTATAAAATAATTAAATCGTTAACTAATATTGATTCGATATATAGAAAACACCATGAGTAAAACTCAACTCTAGAGACAGTTGTAGTCGATATGCTACGGAACTAATTTTTGAAACAACTTCGTACGGTTCCATGCATCTTGAAGTTAACTTATCGGTTTCACAAAATCAAATAACACCTTTCAAAAGACGACAGTTTCCTACGTATATCGGTATAGTTCTTTCGTCAGTCACGGGCGGCTTTCAGTTTGTTTTTAATCTTATGAGCTTTGTATGTGGTTTTCGGAATCAAATCGGATTTTGTATTTTGAGTGTCGCCAACTTTCGGTCTAACAAGGTGGCGATTTATATTTTTGCTCATATAATACTGAATATGGTGTCGCTTGTATAATATTATGACAACTATAGTGTACAAGGATTGAACCAGTGAGAGATGTTGGTCCCAATTTTCTCCAAAGTCTAGTACACGGGTGCGAATTAATCTTCTAATGTTTGAATAGTTCATCAATTTAACCGTTTGTTTGAGGATGGCAGGCCACGCTCAGATCGATTCGGGTTCCTAAAGCTTCTTGCACAGCTTGTCAAAAATGAGAAGTGAAATGGCTATCTTGATATGAAATAATTGAAATAGGCACACCATGTTGAGATGCGATTTCGTTAACATAATTGTGGGCGAGTTTTTCAGTTGTGTAGTTGTTACGAGTTAGAAAAAAGTGTGCGGATTGGGTCAGTCGATCGACTATTACCCAGGTTGCTTCATTTTCTCGGAATGTTTTAGGAAGGTGTGTTACAAAGTCCATTGTAATTTGTTTCCACTTCCATTGGGGTATTTCATGTTTGTTGTAACATTCCTGAAGGTTTTGATACTCAACTTTAACTCTAGTACAGGTCATGCATTTACCGATAAGCTACATCCTTCTTTATACCGGGCCACCAATAAAACTCTTTCAAATCTTTGTACATCTTATCAATATCTGGATGAATAGAATATTTGGACTTATGTGCCAAAGCGGGTACCATACTAGACGTGTTCAAAGTCAGATATCCAAACCTTTTGGATAGTAGATTTCACTATCTGAATCCAAATCTAAAATTTAGGATATCCAATCGGATAGTGAACCGGACATCCGAAATATCCGAAAAAATAATAATTATAAAAAAATAAAGAACTAATTTTTAAAATGTTTCGGATATCCAAAATATCCGAAAATATGTCCGAAATATTCAAAAAACTATTCGAAGTATCCAAAATATTTGAAAGCTATCCGAAATATCCAAAAAATTACCAAAAGACTATCCGAAATATCCAAAATTTATAAATATTATTTATTATTTAATAAAAAAATTATTTCGGAAGTTTAGATATCCGAACTATCTAAAAATTTCAAAATCACTATCAGAATCCGAATTCGAAAATTCGGATAATTCAGATTCGGATTTTCGGATATCAGAGTTTATTGAACACCCCTACTGCAACATCCCGAAATTTCTAAAGTAATATTTAATATATTATTTTGTCGGGTGAAATAAATGAGTTAGTGGAACGATAATAATAATAGCAAAATATGAAGACTTGGTAGGATAGTTAGATGAGATTAGATAGGGACCAAAAGAAAATATGGGCTTTCAGTCCATGGGCTTAAGGGAGTATAAATACCCCCTTAAACCCCAATCATTTCCATTCCATCCATTTATCCATCCTAATCTCTACACACCCCAAAACACACAACCCGAACCAAGATCCAAAGGCGAGGACCCGAGCTCGTTGGTGCTAGATCGTCGTGACGAACCAAAGCAACAAGACCAGCTCGTGTTCGTAGTTCGACTCATTTACGGTACGTTTATATCGAGAACTTGTTCGTTTAGGTTTGGATTAGTATAGAAATGATAGATCTGTGTTTGTATGGTAAAAACGAATCCAACAAAGCTAAACTTACTGAAAATGGTTATGATTTGATGGGTTAATCGATTGATAAAAGAACCCGTAACCTATATGCCTAAATCGCACCCTTTAAACATCGATGTTAGGTCGATTTGATGGTTGGGGTTTTTAGGCGCTGGTCAGACGATTCCGTGGATACCTAAATCGAGTTATTTGGTTAAGAAACGAAGACGATTAAGGACGAACAGTAGCTGCAGCCGACAACTTCGCCTGCAAGCTAAGTTCGCCTGATGAACTTCGCCTGCAAAGCTAAGTTCGCCTGATGACAACTTCGCCTAAAGCTAAGTTCGCCTAAGGTTTAACTTCGCCTAAAGCTAAGTTCGCGTAAGGTTTAACTTCGCCTAAAGCTAAGTTCGCATAAGGTTTAACTTCGCCTAAAGCTAAGTTCGCTTAAGCTTTAACTTCGCCTAAAGCTAAGTTCGCCTAAGGTTTTAACTTCGCCTAAAGCTAAGTTCGCTTAAGGTTTAACTTCGCCTAAAGTTAAGTTCGCTTAGAAAATAAATTAAAAACCTAATGAAAAATGTGTTAAGACAGTTAATGGAAATAAAATTTTTCCAAGCAGACCTGGCAGCTCGACCCCAGCCAGGGGCTCTGCCCCTTGGACTCTGCTAGGGGCTGCCGCCCCTAGACCCCGCTGCCAGGGGCGCTGCCCCCCGGACCCCCGTTCGTTGTGGGTCATATAAAGATAGAAATACAATATGAGTAGTGATAGTTAATTGATACGTATACTTGTTATACAGTCAGCCGTGCACAACTGAAGAAAGGGATTACGATTAACGGTGAACGTAACCGTGTTCAGGTGAGTTTCTAGCTCCATTTCCTTGTTATGTTTTCTGGGCTGTGTGCATACTCGATGTGAAGTGTGAATACACTTACCTTAAGTGGTAAGTGTATGCTATAGATGTTATACGAGGTAGCTATTATATAATACTTGTTGGTGCGTGAACGATCTTCGGATATTGCACGCATCGCCAAGGATAGTGATTGCCAAGTGGTTATTAGCGTGTATGAATGCTATGATGTGACTTGCTTATTATGTAAATGATATGAAGCATGTTGTAGACAAGTAGAGGTAGAGCGTGTTAGAAGTGGCAAGAGTGTAGTAAGAGTGTTAGTGGCACGACGATAGTACGTGGTAGGGTAAGCCTATACGTGACTACGTTATTAAAGCGGCAAAGTGGCATAACGTTATACGTTATTAATGTGGCAAAGTGGCATAACGTTATACGTTATTAAAGTGGCAAAGTGGCAAGGTGGTAGGTGTAAATAAGAGGCTAAGTGGTAAGGTAAGCAGGTTAGATAGTGGACTACGTGTATGCGGATACGTATATGATGCATGTAGTGGTTGTATGATAAGTTGCTTGATTAACTAGAACTCACTCAGCGTAGCTGACTTTTAGTATGCACGCAGGTGATCAGACCAAAGAACTAGCATGAGGATGGCACATGACATGGATTGAACGGCTGGTATCTTAAGATGGAAGAAAAGATGTTTTAAATATAATGATTTGTTTTATAGTATCAGAGAAGAGATTGAATGTTTTGTAACGAATGCTTCAAGTAAACGTTTCCGCGAAAGTTTTAATTAACTTTGATTGCACGAACTGTGTTTATGAGTAAATCCGACGCTAAAGTAGGGCTACCGGTTTGGGGCCTTACACCTACCAAACTTATACTCATACTTACACCATAAAATTTGATATGATACTCTATACACAACTTTACTAATTTTTGATACATACACTTTTAGTACCCGTATGGGTAGAATTTTAGTTATGAATGCTTATTATTTAATTATAGGTGTTTATTATATCACTAGATTTTATCCCCCATATTACGGGGTTGTTTTATATTATTCGTTTTTAATATTTATATATGTATATTTGGATTTTAATTTTATTTATTGTAAGAAAGTTAATAATTAATATACTTGAGGTTTGATGATGAAATGGTTTCACAAATAAATGATATGTTATAATCTGGTTTAAAAGCTATATGGGTTTGGTGATACCCATTACCCGTTTATTTTTTTTATTATAAAATGGTTTCTTAATTATAAATAATATCTTTTTTTAAAAATAAAATAGGATATTAATTTTTAGCATATTCCTATTTTATAGGATTTTCATATCAAATATTTGATGAGATTATTTTTTAATATAATAAGATGTTATAACCCGTTTAAGAGCTATCTGGGTTTAGTGAGACCTTTAGCCGTGAATTCGGGTCAAATGCATGAGAAGCCTTCATTTACAAATAAAATAATCTGATGGATTGAGAGAATAGTTGTTTTACATTTTTTGTTTTTTAATACTTACTTTTTGGATTTTAATTTTCCTTATTGTAAGAAAGTTAATAATATACTTAGGGTTTGATGATAAAAAGAGTTTCATAAATAAATGATATGTTATAACCCGTTAAAAAGCTATCTGAATTTGGTGACCCATGACCCGCTCATGTTTTTTACTATAAAATTGTTTATTAATTATAAATAATATCTTTTTCTTTTTAAATTGGATATTAAGTTTTAGTATATTCCTATTTTGTAGGATTTTCATATCAAATAATTGGTAAGATTAAGTTTTAATTTAATGAGATGTTACAACCCGTTTAAGAGTTATGTGGTTTTGGTAAGACCCATATCCATGAATTTGGGTTAAATCAATGAGAAGTCTCCATTTAAAAACAAGAAATCTGGTGGCTTCCATAAAATTGAAGAGCGACCACATCATGACAAATAAGATTTTTGGGTTTTCGTTTATATATATTATAGATGGATTCAATAAATGAATTTAATAGGAAATTAATTATGAATAATTTTAAATTCTTAATTTAATATGAAATTAGTCATTTTTCCAATTCAAAATTTTGTTTATCCTCACCGATCATATTTTTTTTAATTTACAAACTGAAAACAGTTACATAGCAAGGTAATTTCCCATTAAAAAAAATCTTTTAATCATGTATTTGCATATTCAAAGATATAAAAAATCTATGTCTATATATACTACCAAATAAATAGTAATTAGGGTTGTCACTTAGAACTTTTATAGTACATCTTTTAAATGCATAGCTTGACAACGGTATGTTGGTATATTACATTACTAGCTTTAGAGTCCGTGTAACACACGGGATGATCCAAATAATAAAGTTATAAATAAAGCAAATAAGTACATGCTGTATATGAAAAAATGATTACATCTATACTTATATCTATACTATGTGTACATAAATTGATTTTATATTATAAAATGATTTTTTTTTCAAAAAAAATAAACTTAATAATAATAATAGCACAAGTGCAAAAACATACCTGAGAACGGTCCATCTATTGGCAATTTGATTCTCAGTATCATATATATATATATAATTGAAAGAACTTTGGTTATGAACCAATTTCAAAAAAGAATAATAGTTAACCTGTTTAATTTTGTAAATGTTTTGCTTCACTTGAGCATAATTTTGTAGGGCATATTTCACACACTACATTTTAATCATCATTAAAGGGAAAATAAATGCTGACACAAATGTTTCAAATTTTATAAAAGCTAGAAGCATTGATAAGCCTGGAGGTAGCATGTCAAAAGTGTCATCTTTTCTTAAATTATAATAGTTGTGGAAAAAATAGTCAATTAGCCAAATCTCGAATCTTTTAATTATTTCCAAAAATGTCATTGAAAATAAATTCGAAAACTAAATCACGTTTAAAATTCTAACTTTCATTTTTTGACATTTTCAAGTCAAAACTTTGAACCCGTAACAAATTTGATGATAAATCTACTTGCATTCTTAAACTTTTAAAAATACTCATATTACCCCTTTTTGAGCCGTAACAAATTTTGAGTCAAATGTAATCTATTTACAAACTTTTGACCCGTAACAATCAAATTTAAGTCCCACAAAAAAACCAGAAACAATCATTGATAAAAAAAACCAAGAAACTGAGTATGATAAACTTTATTATATATGAAAGTTAATGGTATATAATATTACATTTTAACATATATATTGTTTAGTAAATTAACTGAAAAAATAAATGGATAGATTTAAAGTATATATTTATAAATTATAAGAATATTTATTTTAATAAAAATACAATAACAACAATAATACCCAGTAAATCCCACACATAGCAAAACTATTAGTAGGGTCTGGGGAGGGTGGGATGTAGGCAAGCCTTACCTCTATCCCTAAGGAATAGAGAGGCTGCTTCCAAAGGACCCCCGGCTCCAAAAACAAACAACATAATAGTAGAATAGTAAATAAAGTATAAAATAGACTATTGGGAAAACGTAATATTTAGTACTAATAGATAAAATAATTATAACAAATAGCAGTATTAATAGTAAAAATAAACAACACAGGTAACAGAAACAAATTATACTAAGTTGGTCAGGTCATGGCTCTAATACATATTTCTAAACCAAAACTATATCATCTCCCTAGAAGTCCTTAACCTTAATCCTACGTCTCCAAGAAGTCCTATCATCAACCATGTCCTCGGAGAGATGCAGGTTTATCAAATCATGCCTAATCGTTTCATCCCAAGTCAATTTGGGTCTACCTCTACCCCTCATACCCTCTATAGTAATGTTTTCTACTGATCTAACATGATCTGTCGTTTGTCTTCTCTTCACGTGTTCAAACCACCTCAATCTCCCCTCCCTTATCTTATCTGATATATTAGCTACCCTTAATCTTTCCCGAAAAACGTTGTTTCTTATTCGGTCAGATCTTGTATTCCCACAACATCCACCTCAACATTCTCATCTTTGTTACCTCTAGCTTACGTGTGTGTGCCTTCTTAATGGCCCAACAATCTATTCCATACAACATCGTCGGTGGAACGGCAACCCTATAAAATTTCCCCTTTAATTTAGTTGGGAACCTTGTGTCGCACAAAACTCCTGTAACTGCTCTCCATCTACACCAACCTACCTGGACGCGATGGGTCACGTCACTATCAATGCCCTCATCACTCTGGACAAACGAGCCCAAATACTTGAACCTTGTTGTCTGCGGAACCGCTTGGCCTTCGGTGGTGATTTGGATCTCTTTATTGCCATTTACCCCACTAAAGTCACAATGGAGATACTCGGTCTTGGAGCGACTAATTCTTAGGCCTTTCCTCTCTAAAGTCACTCACAATTCCTCTAGCCTTATGTTTATATCTTGTTTACTCTCAGCAACTAGCACAATATCGTCTGCGAAGATCATGCACCACGGGATTATCTCTTGGATCGACTTTGACTGCTTACCTAAGACTACTGCAAAAAGAAAGGGGCTCAATGCTGAACCAACCTATATATAATAAAATAGAGTTTAAAGAAAAGTGAATAATTTAATCATGTTATATATATAATATAAATGGAGTGTAAAATTAAAGTGAATAATTGTTGATCTATGACATAGTTATTAGTTTTGAGGGAAAAGGTTTTACCACAAACTGGTACATGTCCACAGTTATTTTACTTTATTAGAATCAGATAAATATTTTAATCAACCCAAATAATACACGATTTTATTCGATCTATGTAATACACGAGTTTATTCATTACATGACCGCATAACTTAATTAACCTTTTTGTTACCAATCAACTTTAAATACCAAGTGACTGACTTGATTAACCAACTGAAATAGACACATGATTTGTGCTGCATTCTCATTCTAGGACAACATTTTGTTCTGGTCCCTAACCTCAGGTCCCAATTATCGACCGAAACGCGAAAAACACGCGATATTTGTATACACAAATCAATAATTCATTCATTTCCACCAACATAAAAATAAGTAAAAGAAGATACAAAGACTCAACTGAATACACAAGAAATGAATCATAAAAATACAAATTAATATCTCCAAGTCTCTACAATTTCATCATCGCTTAAACGTATTCTCTTTGCTTTTTTTTTTTTCGTTTTTCTGTTGTTATTTTTCCTGACACCTCTATTTGTTTCCTACTCAAGAACTGGCTCCTTCATCAGTTCCATATTTGAACACGCAGAAGCAGCGCAAAAACAAAACACGACTCTCCTGCTAATATTACAACCTTTGAAGCTATCTGTACAACCCTCCAATATTCCACTTATATCCGAACCGGCATTCCAAAATTCTGGAACGTTCTAATCTCCCCACGCAACCCAGCCGTCACGATAACCATCCCCCACGCTGACTTTCCCGCAGTCAACCCGTTTGAAAAGTCAACGCTGGCCCGCGGACTCGGGTTCTTGGAACCCATTACAAGCTTTTCCTCGGGCCATGTAGCCGATATCCTATCGAAAAAGTACCCGTTTGACGCGCTCAATATGGTCCCGTGAAGCGGGCTGCTAATTAGTGACCCATCTATTCGGTTCGTTTCGTCTTCAGGTGTGGGAGGATGGTTAGCCGTTGACGCCTCCTCGTTGACTAACCGTTCGTGGTCAGCAGCGGGTTCGGTTGACCCAAACCCCCAGCAGGTGTCGGTGATACCGGGCCATGGGATAGCCATTGACACGTCTTGACAGTGGAAGTGCTCGTATGATTGAGTCACGGTTACGCCTTTGGTTCGGGTGGCTCGTGAGTCAGCTTCGTTTTTCCAGATGTACACGTTGGAATCCTCGCTGGCACACACCACATATCGCCCGTTTGCTGACAAGCAGGCCGAGATTTGGCTGTTTGTGTTGCAAAAACCTGTGATAATATAACACATCAATATATATAACATTATAACAAAATATATTATAATTTTTTTAAAAATATGAAATGTTCGGTGTACATCGTTACCTTTAAATTTGTGGATCAGGTCAACACCTTCAACGACACGAATACGTGAGTCTGCAGATGTTATTAGCACTTCTGTTGAACTCCCGGGAGCAAACTACATTTCAAAATATGCATTTTAATCAGCAATGTATTTAAAAAAAACAACAAAATAATATCAAAAACGAACTGTAAAAACAAAACCGTTGTATCACCTGAAAACCGGTTATTTTTTTATGATGTGGCTTTTTCTTCTTATTCTGCAGGTTGATCTGACTCTTCTGCTGCAATCTATTTTCTGGAAAAAAAAACAGAAATTAATTAGAATATAAACAGAAAAGAAAACACCAAAGATAACAACAAATATTCGTACCGGTTGTATTGTATAAATGACAGCTCCCCTTGTAAGAACCGACTAGTGCACCCTTAATTAAAAATAAATAAAACAAAAAATAAAAAAGGTGATTCGGAAATTCATATATTAATTAATTAAATTTGGCATATAAATAAAAACCATTGCCTATGATAATAATTACAATAATCAAACATGGTTCAATGTTTACCTGACCATCGGGAGTATAACACGCAGCAGTGACCATTTCATGCAAATCATTCCAATCAACAACTTGTCGATCGGGAATACTCCATATTCGAACCTTGGAATCTAAAGATCCGCTTATGAAATATCTATCATCAACAGGATTAAACTGTATGCAAGTCACTGTATCATAAAATACGAAAAAACAATAAAGAAACATCCTTTTTAAGTAATATCAATGCAGACTAACTTGGATTAAACTTTTATTACCATAATCACTATGAGAAAAGACCTTTAAACATGTCTTGCTAGATAACCGCCATAACCGTACGGTTTTATCCATCGATGACGAAAGCAAATGCTGAGATTATATTATTACAAAAGCACAAACTAAATTATAAAAACCTTAACATATACAAAAAAATTTCGATAATCAAAATCACAAATGCGTATAACAATATGTTGATATCTAACCTGAGATTTGGACCACGAAAGATCAAGAACGTCTTCAAGATGACCATTAAAAGAACAAATTGGTTTTTCCGAAAGTGCGAAAACAGTATCCGGAACAACAATCGGATCCAAACTGATAGATTTTCTGCTAATAGACAACCGACCCCTTCGTTTCCTTTCGGGCACGTTTTCCAAATTCGATAACGAAGTTGGTTCGGGTGACCCGTTCGACATCAACAACACATTCAAATTCCCGTCTTCTTTATCAAACAAAAGATCGCCTTTTCGTTCCGTGCTACCAACTTGCCAAACATGAATCAAACAATCCTCACCCGCGCTTGCAAGATACTTACCGTCCAAACTAAACTTAATGGTCCAGATTGACCCAGTATGAGCTTGAATCTCTTGGCTTTTAAACAAGCCCGTTAGATCTTTACAAGACTTCCCATACTGTCTAACCCGTACCTTCTCCGGCCCGTGAAAAGAACCGTCTTGACTATCGTCCGTTGCCGAGCTGGACCGTCTCCCGCCTTTCTCCGACGACGTGTCTTTCTCATCACTGCTTCGTCTTTCTTTGTGACCCGTAACCGAACTGGCCACATTCTTGATACTTTTCAACCAACTTCCTTTCTTCTTCGACTTCGATCCGCTCCCACTATTATCACCACCATTCAAATCCGGTAACTCGTTCCCACCAGTTTCGAAATTCTGCCGTCTCATCAGCTCTTGAACGATCGGCGAATGCCCGACACACATTTCAAGTTCTTCAATCGTTAAATGCTTTCCCGTACCTACTTCCTTCAAATTTACCTCCTTCACCACAAACTCCTTTCCGTTATCCAAATTCTTAATCGTACACACCGCATCATCTTCTTCATTATCATCATTCCCATCATTATGAGCCCGACCCAAACTCACATCCAAATCCATCTCCGCCACCGCAACATCATCACATCCATTCACATTCAAATTCATAACAATCTCATCGCTACGCCTAATGTGTTTACCCGACGGAGGCTTACTCGGCGACACACCATTCACATTGATCACATTATTATTTACACTCTCTAAATCAACCTCTCCACAAGAACTCAAATTGGGGTTCGAAACCGAACCCGTATCCGAATTGGGTTTCGAAACCGAACCCGAAACCGAATTGGGTTTCGAAACCAAACCCGAATCCGAACTGGGTTTTTCAACCGAACCCAAATCCAAACTGGGTTTAAGTTTACAATCACAATACTCATGATCCGCAGACTTAGATCGAACAATTACAGGCTTAAAATCACTAAAACCAACAATTTCTTGAACATCTAAACAATCAGCCGAGACAGATTTACCGAATTTCAGGTCACCGGAGTTGAAACCCACGTCTTGATCGGCGGCAAGAGCCACCTGCCGGAGCCACCGCCGCCGCCGTTCCTCCACCGACGTGGGTTGCGAGATCCACACGTCGTAGTTGCCAGAAACCCTAGCCACCGGCAACCGTTGAAACCCTTTAAACCCAACATTATTATTATTATTAATATTATTATTAGTGAAATAATCTGGATCTAATAATAAGTTGTTGCTGACGTCAGCGTCGTCGTCATCATCGGAACAAGAAGAAGAAGAGCAAGTGGTTGAAGATAATATCCGATCAAGAGAGTCGTGGAAGCAGTCGTCGACGGCGTTATCCTCTCCGTTATCTTCGTTAACGGAGTTGCTCATCGTTCGGGCATTCCCATCGGAAAATGAAAATGCCCGCCGGAAAAAGATGAACGGCTGAGATGAGATCTAACGGAGGATGGACGGATGGTAAACAAACAAACAAAACGGTGTCGTGTTGGTAATGGGAAGAAGAGAGGAAGAGAGTTTGGGATTGGTTTGGTTTTGGTTTGGGTTGTGTTTGGTTGGGTTTATGTTATTATGTTATGTTTTGTGTGTGTGATGACTACTACCACTAGTATATAATATCTACTTACAATAATAATAAATAAATATTATTAATTTTGGGAAAAAATAATTAAAAAAAAAATGTGAATATAGAATATAGAGTTGTACAATAATCTGCATATGCATTTGTGTTAGAGAGAGGGGGGGGGGGACTTGAAATTAAATTGTATTGTCTCTCTCTTTGATTAAATACCTCAATGCCATTTTAACGGTTTTGTGTTTTTTTAATTAATATTTTAGTTTTTATTTTTACATTTTATCATATATTTATAATGATGTTGCTAACTAAGACTACATGTTGTGTAGGCGAGTGAGGGTCAGCTACGAACACACAACACCTTTGGTGCGAGCAGTGGCGCGATGGCCTCTCGGGAGCCCACTAGCGACAGCGAAGGAAGAAAAGGTGAGGTTTGGTTATTTATGGCACGCGGGCAGCGCTTTATCCACAACAAGATCAAGTGAGTGAGCAGGAAGACTTTTTAACGGATTTTTGTTTTTTTAATTAATATTTTATTTTTATTTCTTTTACAAGTCATCAAATACTGATGTTGCTAACTTAAATTTAACCCACTTGTTGGTATATTCAATTTGGATAAATGGTTTTCTTAAATGAAATCAGTTTCTCTAACAAGGTGTAATTTGTCTCTCAACGTGAGCTGAATTCATATTTTTTAACTTGTATACTTTATGTACTTTTTTTATGTTGCAAGCTTATAAATTGTGAATCTCTCTGCTTGACTGCTTTGATACATTACGGACATAGCTTGTGATTATTAATTCTCAAATTGCTAGTGTAGAACAAAAAAAAAAGCATATGTATTTTTTTAATTTTGTTTTTAACAAGGGGTTCATGTGATCTTGAGTTATAGGGTTTTTCTTATGATTTCCTTTGGACTTTTTACTATTAAAAAAGTGAAGGTTTCACAAGACTAACCTTTTGAAGTTTGGGTTAAATGATCAATGATGTGAATAAAAGGGATTAATTTTGAAAAAATTAAAATTGTCTTTTATCTCTTTTGTTTGAATATTATCTTACATGAAATTTTCAAATTCTTATTCTAGGATACAGTCAACATAATATATCACATCAAAGTTAATTCTAGTGTCTTATATGACCGTCAGTTTTATATGAACAATATATCAAAATTGTTAAAAAAAAAAAAATCTAATCTAATGTAACTTTTTACAAAAATAATAATGATGTTGTGGTAATCCTACATTCATTCTTGGTTTAATCCTTTTTTTATTCATTCTACTTATCCACCGGTTATGGGCAAACCATTTTGTTAAATGGGTTATAATTTCCTTTCTAATCTTTCATCTCATTCATATATATTCATGGGTTATGGTTCAAAATAATTTTGGCAAAAGGGTTATAATTTTCTAATTCCTCATCTTATTTACCCTACATATTCATGGGTCATGGGTCAAAACTATTTTGACAAATGAGTTATAATTTTCCTTCTAATTTTCTAATCTCTAATCTCATATATTATAGTTATTCATGGGTAATAAGTCAAAACAATTTTAACAAATGTTGTATATTGTTGCACTTGTAATGGTTCATCTCATTCTAATTTCTAAATTTGAGATTATAGACTTCTTACTATTTGTAGTATATATTATATTTTCTTCTTACCTTTAATTTTGTTCATTTCTTTAAAAAAACGTACCTTATTTACTTTTATTATTTAACAAATCATGTGTAATACACGAGTTCAAAAACTAGTAGAGTAATATGTCAAAATTAAAGGAGAAAAAACGAGAGAGAAAAGGGATTGATCCAAAATAATAAACTAAACCCACAAATATATTTATTTCTTTTTTTCTTTTTACATAAATGGTTGCATTCCTTCCTTTATCTCCAAATCCATAACTACACTAAATATCATTATATTTTCTCTATTTTTTTTAATTAAATAATATTTTTTTTATAAATCAGGCTTTTTTTCTTTATCATACTCCTTAATATAAGATAGATAGATTTTATTATTCAAAAAGGGAACGAGGTGTAACCCGGTTAGACCTAATAAATCCGTAGAACCTGCTGCGATGCAACCACACTGCCCAAGGTACTCGAATGGGGTTACCGGAGGGTGCCCTGTCCCCCTTAAGGTGTCTCCCTTTTGTTTTAGATATTATGAGTTTAACTCTTACAAGATACAGGTACATGTGGTATTTTGATCTATGGTAGTAGTGTGTAATAATATGTTACTTTGTTGTTAAACAAATTAATAAAAAGATTATTTTGATACAGCAAAAATTTTATATTACAAAAACACATACCTTCTAAAAATTTTAGTACAGTTATTTGTATACTAATTTTATTGTATATTAAATCAATTTTTAAATTCATAAACTATATAAAAATGAATTCTATCAAGAGAAAATGTAAATAAATACAAGTCTACAATAAATGTGAAATAATGAGATGATGGACCATGCTAGTATAGATAGGGTAGGAGGACATAGGGTGCCCTCCCCCACCATTACCTTACTAGTAGTACATTTGGGTGACTCCCCCACCAGAAAATATGCCCTCTTTTTAATTCAAAAACCAATTTAATTTCATCTTAAATTATTATCTAACTTCTTTTACACACACTACAACAACATAATAATAAATGACAATATCACATCCTTTTTAGTTTACCATTTATTATACTTACTTTGTTCAAGTCCAAGGACAAGGCAATTCAAAATTACAATGTAACGGTACATAATATGAGGTACAAAAAAGATACAAAGTAAATGTATGAACATTATTCTATTATATGCTCCTGACAAGTATAATATATTAGTTAAAATTAAATTATTGTTAGGTGTTTAAGATTAATTGTGATTATATTTGCTATAATTTGGTTAGATTTTAAATTTTTATTACGGTTTTCATTATTATGCATGGTCGATTAAGTTAATCAACTGAATTTTGCCAGCTCAGTTCTTTATGGCTATGAAGCTACAGAATATTATAACTATTTAAGGAAAGGATTAACATTAAGTATCATAATAATTAAATGGAAAACTGTAAATAAATAATCTCACATTTTGTGTATTGGCCGATAATAATTCCAGCTTTAAAATCACTACCAGCGGTCCAATCTGTCAACTGATGTAAAACTTATCTCGAAACGATGTATCAAATGGATTGATTTTTGTTATTTGGAAATTCAAACACCCGAATTGAAACACTGTTTCGTTGTTCGGATCACCATATCAAGATATAAGTTTTACTCAGCTGATTTGTATCCTTCCGATCAAAAGCCCTAAAACATCGGTTTGAAACTCGGAAAAAAACGTAACGGCGTAAAGTGTTTTTTAACGGAGGACCATTGAGATAAAAATAGTTGAAAGGTCGGACTGCTGGTAGTAATTTTTAAAGGTGAGATTATTATCGGCCAAGACACAAATAATGGGATTATTTATTTCTAATTTGCCTAATTAAATTGTATAGAAAGTAATATTTCAACAGCAATACTTTTATCTATTTAAAAAAGATTAACTTGAATAGATAAACTAGGTTTATATTAAAATGAAAGGAGACAAGCAAATTTCAACTAAAACAACGATAAAACATTGTAATGTACTATGTTGTTAAAGAATATTATACAAAGAATATTTTGTGCAACTTGGTATGTAAATCAACAGGTTAATTATTGTTAAGAGAAAGTACAACCTACCAAGGCATATGTATATTACCGGTCTAGTCTTTGCATATCGAAAAGATATGAATGTATTCGGATTTGAAATGCAACATTTACAAAATTTTGGTCCAATCTTGACAAGTTAATAAAGATAAGGGACCAATAATACTTTCAAGACAAGTAATGAAAAAATATAACATAAAGAAATAAAAGCATCTCATGTTAAGAAAATAAAGAACGAAACTTCATCTCACATGGAAGAAAGAAAATTTCCATAGTCATATTCTTATGTGGTTAACCACTCTCAGTGGTCCTAGCGGAGAAGGGTGCGAAGCACCCGACACGCACGGGCTCGGGCGCTTTGATAGCGCACTTTGCACACTCGCAACGCCGCGAGCCGCATTAGTATTTTTGGATGATGGAAGTTAGATCAAGACATGGTGAGTTACCAAAAGATTAGGGACTAAAAATAAAAAAAGATTTGAATTTCTGCACCTTCACGCGACGCGAAGGAATTGGTTAGCAACTTCGCGCTACGCGAAGTAGCGATGAAGTAATCGTACCGTTGAACGACACGTGGCAAGCCTAGTTGTCAAATCACCAAACCTATAGATCTACTTTGCGCGACGCGAAGGACACTTCGCGCTACGCGAATGACAAAAGAAACTTGAGGCGTTTTACTAGCCGTTCGCACGACGCGAAGATCAACTTCGCGCGACGTGAAGAAACAACTTTTCTGCCTATAAATAGGCAGCCACGGGATAAAGTCCCAATCACACATCACACTTTATACACACATATATCCTCGATATTCGTGCCCCGAACCCGACGTACCGACATTCCGACGATTTTGTCTCGAAGTATGTGCTAGAACCCTACCGAGTTATTCTCTCGATTTTCCACCAACAAGTAGAAGTGCTGCCCGAGTAAATCCTAGGCATTTCCTATAAGCAAGCCGTACAAGGTAGGGGTTCTGCCTGATTATTAATTTTAAATGGCTTAGACCATAGTCAGGGGTATAGCTCATACCTTGATTATATAATAAGTGGAAAATATAGATTTTATAAGACGAGGTTATAGATAAAATATTATTTCTTTATTTTATATAAAGATTTTATAAAATGTTTCTTGTAAAAGAAGAAACTCAATATATACCTTTCTTCATGAAGAAGAAATGTAGTGTATAAATGATGAATAAAAGAAGGACTAGAGGTCCTTATGTTTTATAAAAAATGAATGTCAAGGTAAAGGTTATGCAAACAGACTAAAGGTCTGAAGCTAGATCGTTGATTGTAACATTCGTTACTTTTCAAACCCGAAAACCCGAACCATTTCAAATTTTTGATTTTCTTTTGTTTATAAAGAATATTAATATATATTACTATATTCTTAAGTTTCGTTTCAATATGTTTTGTTCATCCTTTATTATTAATACAATATTCCCGAGGAATTTTGTTCATTCGTTTCCTTTCTTTCATTTTGCTTAAAAACCGAGACTCCGAGGATTTAAAGCTTCTATATAATCGATTTCCAAACTAATCGGGTTTAATACGAAAATATCCTAGTAATACAAATTTGAATTCCATTATATCTCAAAGTTCAAGGTTTATTATGTAATTATATTTAATTTCTCTTTTAAAGGATTATCGAAGTTCAGGGGCCAAAGGTATAAAATCTACTTAAATTATCAAAAACCCAGCCCCTACCCTCCCCCCTGCCGTGCGTTTTTCCTGCCAGATGTCCGGCAAGCCGGAAACGGCTCCAGCGAATTTAAAAGAACCCGTAAATCATGCTTATTGACTCGCTTTTTTTGTATAAGGTCATAACTCATCAATAATAATCTTTAACATACCCACTAATTATGTTATTATAACCTCTAGCCGTCGATCAAGCCGCGAGACTCGCCGAATAATTGGCCAACACCATTAACAACCAATTAAACGCCATATGACTCAATTACAAGAACTCATTTATACTAAGGTGGAAACATTCCATTTTCATTACTCCACTAATGTGGGATGGAACTTATTATTTTTATTTTCTTCATTCTTTCTTTTTGCTTATATTATGGTTTGTTATGGAACAACAGGTGATAAAAGTGACTGATACAGAACAAAAAATACATGGTATTCTAAAAAGGTTTTTAATCAGGGGGTATCGTAACATTTGCTGAGAGATATCCAAATACATAAAACGAAGAATGAAAAAAAATTTGCACTAATTTTGTACTACGTCGTGAAATTGAGGGTATCTCGGACACCACCTCTACCCTTCCTATATCTGTCCCTGGGTGATAATCATTTTGGGTTAGAGGGTTGAATACGGAAAACCGGGTACAAATCATATATTTATTAACGTAAAAACATCAACTTTAACTTAAATACACTAAAATTTGTGCAACCAAATATAACATGTGTAATATGTTTATCTAAATGGGTTGACAGTTTGTAAACGAGCCGGTCGCTCGTAAGCGAAATGTAATAAATCTACAAATAGAACGGCGGGTTGTATACAAGTTGCAGTTAATGATTTAGTCGGTCATAAAAAACAAGTTGGCGACTTGACCTTGTGAAATGTAGTTTATATTTTCATTTTAAAGGTTTGGTGAGTCGGTTTATTAGATTATGAATGTGAAATAAGTCAATTGAACGCTACCAAGTTAATTATTAAGCATATTAAACAAGTCAACCTGAACACAATATGTTTAACAAACGTGGATTGTTTTATTGTCTTGTTTTAGGTTGTGTTAAGGAACCGCCACTCATAGAAAGAACCTTTCAGTCCAAGATATACAAGGGATAGTGTTCTAATGGAAGAGAATAGATAAAGAATTGTCATCGATAATATTTGTAGAAAAGGAATTATTGTCTTTGGTCTTTACAATTGTGTCATAAATATCTGTTTGGTCTGCAAGCTGGCATAAATTTTCACGGTTCTATTGGTCAAGAGGAGCATTTGTTTATCTACGGGAAGAATTGGCATGGCTAGCATGTCACTTTTATCTTGAAACATTCCTAATAGTATAAATTGAAGTTGATCCTCGCTTTGCCATGATATACGCGCTTAAACCATTTGTACTCGCATTTCTTAATATGAGTTCTTACTCACACTAGAGGTCTCACATGGTTCTCTCGAGTAAACTAATCCTAGTCACTTCTAGTTTTAAACATCTTATGGATAAAAGGAGTGCTCTACTCAGATGATACATCGCATTATTGCAAAAATGCAAATTCAATCATATAAAGTGACCCAAATAACACAATATCATATGTTGGATCCTATTCCGGCTGACCGGGGAAGGCTCCTAATGATTACAAGAATGGGATCAATGTAAATATAGGTGAGTGTGTGCAGTATATTTTATATGTGTTTTGTGAATGGTTTTACAAAGGTTATCTCCTCTTTATTTATAGAGGAGAACATGTGTATACAAAGACCTACGGTTCATGACTTCTGACTGGGTCCTTCGGTCCGCCCTTCTTTCCCCTAGGCCTTGCTTCCTTCGAAGTTCTTTTTCTCCCAGTTATTATCCCCTATCCCGGATCATGCGTGTCTCGGGCCACCCACCGGATCGGATATGCTGCATGTGTTTCTCTCGCAAACCATTTTCCGTCCAAGCCTTCTTCTAGAACCTTTTGTGCCATTGGGCCTATCTTTGTTGGGCCTTGCTTGAGTTACTGGGCTGAGGTCTGCCCATGAGCCTATCTTATGGGTAGGCTCTTCAAGTCCCCCCAGTCTATTGTCTTTGTTATTTATGACAAGGACTATAGACTCAACTTGTTCTCCTTTACCCCCGATTTGCTACTTTATCCTTAGGCTTCTTCTTCTATTGGCCTGCTTTCTATGTCCCCATGTTAAATTCTTTTTTGGCCTAGTAATTAGTCGCCCCTTTCTCTGGCCCATCCTTTATTTTGAATTTTTGACGGTTTTACCTTCCCAATGTCAATAATAACCGCCCCCTCTTGTCACTTCATCATTATTGGCCTTCTCTCTTCTAACTCTCTCCTCCAAGTTTTTCCGACGAACTTCTTCACTTCTGCCCAGGTTTGTCTTCTTCTTTTTGCTTCATTATGAGTCGCGACGGTCGTTCTACCATTGTCTCAACCATGTCCTCTGTCAGAATGGCTTCTCTGTGTTCAACTTACCATATCCCTTTGTCTTTATCCCCCACCCTTCCTGGACCGGACGAAACTGCTTGTAGTCGTCCCGGATTCATTGCTTTATATGCTAAAAACCTTGAGTTCGCAAACATCCGTTACCCGCTAACTGAATTTCAAATTGTTCTATTGAAACACCATCGATTGTGCTTTTCCCAAGTCCATCCCCTAGGTTTTCTTCGAGTAACTCATATTGAGGTTGCTTGCCGTGTTCTTGGCGGCCATGCCTCTGTTACCTTGTTTCGCCGTTTTTATCGTTTGAAGGCCGACGGTGATTGGTTCACTTTTGAACGGAGGGCCAGTAATAAACATCCCCCTTGCACATCTTATATCCCTTCCGGGTTCTATCCTCGGGAGTGGAAGAATGACTTTTTCTTTGTTTCTTCCTCTTTCGCCCCCGGTCTTACTCGTCGTCGTCATCTTGGTTCTCACATAGATGATCCTGCCCCTTGCTTTCCTACTGCTCACGACTCCCTTTATAAGTTGTTGGTTAAGAATCCTACTGAGTGTTGGTGCATAATGTCAGTAGTTCATAGTCTAGTGTCTGTAATCCAGTCTGTAATGTTAATTGTGTTTTGTTTATGTTTAAGCGAAGTTGCTGACAAGTTCGCTTATCAGGCGAACTTGTTAGTCAAGTGAAGTTAGCAACAACTTCGCCTGAACATATCAGGCGAAGTTGTCGTGTATTTATACGGCTTGTTTAGGTAGCTGAAGGTAATCGTATACAGACGTGTGTGAGTCGAGAGACGTGAGAACCAGAGAGTATTGAGTCTGTATTCAGTGATTATATCACGTGTTTCGGTTATAATATAACGTGTGTTCGTTTATTCGTATCGTGTGTTTGTTTGATTCGTGTTCTACGCTCGTAACAACCTACGCAGGGATTCCGCACCTGTGTAGATCGAGATATCCCGTGCAGATCCATCCAGGGAACCTACAGTTGGTATCAGAGCGATTGCTCAATTGTGTGGTTCGGGATATTCACGCGGGTGTAGAAATCGTCCCGTTTCGACTATTCGCGGGACGTGTTTTCTGAGTTTTTGTGTCATTCTTACCTCCTACCATCGTATTCAACCCTTTACACCGTCAAAAACCTCGAAAAACCCAGAAATCAGATCTGTAGAAACTTCGTGTTCATCAGGCGAAGTTGCCGTCACTGTTCGTAGGGTTTCGGCGAAGATATAAGGTTAAGCGAAGTTATCCACAACTTCGCCTACCTTCTCAAGTTCGCCTAACTCAATCGAAGTTCTCTACAACTCCGCCTACCTCCTAAGTTCGCTTACCTCAAGAGAAGTTAAGAATCAGCGAAGTTCTTCAGCGAAGTTAAGACTTAAGCGAAGTTATCCGTAACTTCGCCTACAGTACTTTTCATAAGAAATTTTTTTTGTTTTTTGGGTTTCTTAGTTTTTGAGAAAGATGTCGTCAATTAACATCTGAGAGTTAGTTAAGATGGAAGTAGAAGCAGGGTTAGCTACTAAGGCCCCAAAGTTGCTTAAAGGAACCGACTTCGTTGCTTGGAAGGATCGGTTCGAACAATATGTCAAGTACCAGGATGCGAAAATGTGGGTATGCATCCAGGATGGTTATATTCCACCAACTATGGAGTACGAAGGTCGTGATCAGATCAAAAAGTACAGCAAAATGGAAGAAGAAGAGAAAAAGATGTATGAGGCCGAGAGCAAGGCTCATGCTGCTATCACTATGGCTCTTCCACAAGAGATCCTTCATACTTTTAGAAAGTACAAGACAACAAGAGAGCTTTGGGAAGCTCTTGAGAACCGGTTTGAAGGAAATGTGGGAATCCGTGCTTCGAAGATCAAATTGCTCAAAACTCAATTCTCGGTCTTCAAGTATCTGAAAAACGAATCACTTGATGATATCATCACCAGATACTATCATCTGATGACTGAAATCAGCAACTATTCAATTGCATACAAAGAAGATGAGATTGTTGAAAAGCTTCTTGATGCTCTCCCACCAAAATGGGAGATGTATACTGTGTTGATGAGAGAAGATAAAGACTTTGCTGACTATGACCTTGAGACAGCAGTTAACAAGCTCCGAACCTTTGAGCTTAACATGGTTAGAAAGGAGACACCTACGGATCAGGTTCAAGATCCAGGTATGTATGGTGCTAAAGTCAACTCTAGTTCAGGTTCGAAGACTGAATCAGCTGCCTACTACTCGAAGGGAGAGTCGGGCGCCAACTCATCACATGAGGGGCATGTGTCAGTCAACACGAATGGTGATGTTTGCTTTGTAGCAGGTGGATCTAGTGCATCTAAACCGCAAGCAAGCAAGAGTAGTTGCTCTCCAAGTATTCCTACCAACAACTACTCTAAGATGCCTATGAGTGTCAAATCTGCTGAAGAGCAGTTTGCTCTCTATGCTTCTTTTATTGCTTCCTATGAGAACTACATTCAGGGGAAGATTGTTGATCCAGCTATGTTGGATGAAGACTATGACCAGATTGATGCTGATGATCTGGAAGAAATGGATCTGCAATGGCAGATGGCTATGATCGTGAGAAGAGTGAAACGGTTTATGAAAAAGACCGGAAGAAAGTTTGTTGGTGGAAGGCCAGGATTTGACAAGACGAAGGTAAGATGCTACAACTGTCAGCAAAACGGCCACTTTGCTAAGGAGTGCAGAAATGAGCGTGTAGAACGTGGTCAAGGCAAGTCTACACAGCATAATGGGGGTAGTAAAGATTATAGTGCCATGATTTCCAGAGAAGATGGTGAATATAACTGGAACCTGTATTCTGAAGAAATCTTTGAACAGGCAAATTTGGCGAATGTGGAAAATGAAGAAAGTGAGAAAGCTACTGGAGAAGAAAAAGCTTTCATGGCTGATGCTAAAGACCAGCTCTCCGAGGTATGTTCTAAACCTACTTGTTCTAAATGTGAAAACTTGTCTGGGCAATTAGCAACTATAACTGATCAGTATGTTAGTTTGGATGCTGAGTTTAAAACTCTAAAAGAAGATCATCATTTTACAAAAGCAAGAGAAAATAGCTATAAAGTTAAAATAAAAGCTTGTGAAAAAGATATTAAAAGTCTAAAAGCAAAACTTGCTGAAAAAATTCAAGTGATTGATCTAAGCTATGAAGTTTTGGAAGAAAAAACCAAACTAATACCGGAAAGAGAAAAACAGATTGCTGATCACCAGGTGAAAGTGGTGGAACTGAATAGAAAACTTGAGCAGTTCAGAAATTCCTCTGCTATTCTTGATCACCTTGTTAGTGATCAAGGTTCCTCAGTTAAGAGGGGAGGAATTGGTTATCATGAGGTTCCACCACCTTATAATCACAATTACACTTTTAATCCTAGTAATCAGAAATCTGTTGACTTTGAGGTTGTTCAGACAGTTCCAATTAAGGTAACTAGTAAAGAACCAGATGTTAGTAGAGGCGAAACAAGTCCGCCTGTGTCAAGTGTTAAAATTTCTGTTCCGAGTCCGGTCTCATCAGATTCGGATAAGTCATTCGAGTCGGGTAAGACAAAGGAGGAGGTTGTATTACCAAATAGTGGAGAGAAAGATAAAACAACTAAAAAGAGTTCTCCGCTAAACCCTTATGTCCCACCATATGTGAGACGAACGGGCGGTAGTACAGCCTCGACATCCAAAACAACTGTTGAAAAGAAAGTTGAGCATAGGTGTTGTTTTAGGTGTAATCAATTAGGGCACCTAGTTGCAGATTGCCCTCTGAAGCAGCGATTCAGAGGTGTGAGGCATACCAAAACTGAGACTAAGCCTAATGGTAATTATAATACTGGTAAAAGTGAAAACCATTCAAAATTCAGAAATCAGACTAATTCAGGTTTTCAAAGAAACCAATCTCAGTTTCACACTGCTGATAACCAAACGGTAAGTTATAATTCTTTCAATTCACAAAGGTTTGGAAGGCCTCACAATCAATCTACAAGGAGGTATACTAATAGGACTTACAGGAATTATACAGAGACTAACTTTGGAAAGCCAAAGTTCGGGATGTATAGATCCAAGACCAATTGGTCTTAGGTCCCTAGATTCTAATCTTTTGCTTTAATCGTGCAGGAACAGTTGAACAGGGCTGCCAATAATCTTTGGGTTGTGGATAGCGGCTGTTCCCGGCACATGACGGGTAACAAAATCTTGTTACACGATTTGAAACCTGTTCAAGGAGGAAGAGTGAGCTTTGCAGGAGAAAGTGGAGGCAAGATTACAGGAATGGGAACGGTGTCTAATGGAAAGATGACTCTAGAGAAAGTAAACTTTGTCGAAGAATTGAAGCACAATCTGCTGAGTGTGTCGCAGATCTGTGATAAGAAGTACACCGTACATTTTACAAAGAATGAGGCGATTGTGTTGCATCCTGGTTTTCAGATACCAGAGGAGTGGATTGTGATGAAGGCTCCACGTGAGAGGAATACGTATATTATGGATATGAGATCGACTGAAATGGCCACGGAAGAATCATGCCTTATGACAAAAGCGAGCGAATCGGAGTCCGAATTGTGGCATAGGAGAATGGGGCACATTCATCTTCGGAAGATGAACCACATTGTCAAGAATGGACTTGTGCTGGGCGTTCCCTTGAAAAGTTTCAACTTTGAAGACAAATGTCTAGCGTGCAAGAAGGGAAAGCAGCACAAGAAATCCCATCACACCAAGAAGGTCAATTCTATTGTCAGTACTCTAGAATTGCTTCACATGGATCTCTTCGGTCCCGTGAATGCAAAAAGTCTAGGAGGTACTTCTTATTGCTTGGTGATCACTGATGATTACTCACGATATTCGTGGGTATATTTCCTGAAATCAAAAGATGAAACGGCTCAGATGGTGAAGAATTTGATTACCAAAGTTGAGAACGTTATGGATAAAAGGGTTAAGTTCATCAGGAGTGACAATGGAACGGAGTTCAAGAATTTTGAAATGGAGATCTTCTCCCTTCAAAAAGAGATTGAGCACCAGTACAGCGCTCCGTATACTCCGCAACAGAATGGAGTGGCTGAGAGGAAGAATAGAACGTTAATTGAAGGAGCCAGAACTATGCTGGCTGATTCGAAGCTTCCTGTGGTGTTCTGGGCTGAAGCTGTTGCTACAGCCTGTTATATCCTGAATAGAGTCTTGACTGTCAAAAGACTTAATAAAACGTGTTATGAGCTTATGCATGGGAGGAAGCCCAACTTGAGTGGTCTTGAACCATTCGGGTCCCCTTGTTCGATTTTAAAGACAAATTCTAAATTTGGTGAAGTAGCCGATGAAGGAATCTTAGTCGGTTATGTTGTTGGGACTCCCAACAGACGTGTCTTTAATACATCGACCGGCAAGGTTGAGGTGGTGTGTAACACCGATATCACAAGTTACAAACCGCCAAAACCAAGCAACGGACCTGCTGAGTTTTTCGACTATGATAGACTTTTTAAGTCTTTTAACATACCTTATTTGGATAGTGCAGAAGTAGAAGAAAGACTTGCTACGAAGATGATCCTTGATGAGGAAGAAAATCTAGTGCAAAGACAGCTGTTTGATAAATGTCAACCTTCCTCATAAAATGCTATCGATACCCCTGCTGCCTCTCCTGAAGAAGAATTTTTCAATCCGTTTCACTCTCAGCAAGGAACAACCATTGACGAGCTCTCTTCTAACTTGGAAGACAATTTGCATGTCGGTTCGGTTCCGACCACGAGAATTCATAAAGATCACCCTTTGGAGAATGTGATTGGTGATGTGTCCTCCGGTGTACAAACAAGACGTAGCTTGAATGAGCACACCTGTGTTTACACAAGCATTAAGGAGACAGGCATAATCAACGAATGCTTGTACACCTGCTTTATCAGCCAGATTGAACCAAAGAATTATCAAATGGCTCTAAAAGACAGCTCGTGGGTCGAAGCCATGCAAGAAGAGCTGGCTCAATTCAAGAAAATGGAAGTTTGGACTTTGGTTGAAAAACCAAAGAATGTGCATGCGATAGGCACAAAATGGGTTTTTAAGTGCAAGAGAGATGAGAAAGGGATTATTATAAGATACAAGGCGAGGCTAGTCGTTAAAGGTTTTAATCAACAAGAGGGGATTGATTATAATGAAGTGTTCGCTCCTGTGGCAAGATTGGAAGCCATTAGATTGTTTTTGGCATTTGCTGCTTATAAGAAGATGAAGGTATTTCAGTTAGACGTGAAAAGTGCGTTCCTAAATGGAAAAGTTGATGAGGTTGTGTACGTTGAGCAACCTCCGGGTTTTCCTGACCCAGACTTTCCAGACCACGTGTACAAGTTAAGCAAGGCGTTGTATGGACTACATCAGGCACCTCATGCCTGGTACTCAACCTTATCAGATTACTTGCTTGAAAATGGGTTTGAAAGAGGGAAGATAGATAGCACGTTGTTCTTCAAGAGAGAAGGAAGCGACTTCCTGCTGGTGCAAGTCTACGTGGATGACACTATCTTTGCTGCATCAAAAGTCTCCATGTGTCAGGATTTTGAGGCCGTCATGAAGAAAAGGTTTGAAATGAGTGCTATGGGTGAACTAACTTTCTTTTTAGGATTGCAGGTTGATCAGAAGAAGGATGGGATGTTCATTCATCAGACCAAGTATGTCCATGATGTGCTCAAACGCTTCAAGATGGAGGACAGCACTCCATTCGATACTCCAATCTGCGTCAACCATAAATTGGGTGCTGAGACAGACAATGACGCAGATGTGGAAACACAGTATCAGGCTATTATAGGTTCTTTAATGTACTTAACTGCTTCTAGGCCTGATATTATGTTTGCAGTTTGTCTTTGTGCTCGTTTTCAGGCAAACCCAAAGGAAACTCACATGAAGGGTGTGAAGAGGATCTTGCGATATCTCAAAGGCAAACCTAAGCTGGGGTTGTGGTACGTGAAGGGAGGAGACTTGGAGTTGGTAGCTTATACAGATTCTGATTATAGAGGGTGCAATCAGAGTCGGAAGTCAACTACTGGAGGATGTCAGTTTCTAGGAGGCAGATTAGTGTCCTGGCAATGCAAGAAGCAGACATCAGTCGCCATTTCAACATGTGAGGCAGAATACATGGCAGCATCCAACTGCTGCTCCCAGGTTCTTTGGATTCAACAACAGTTGCGCGACTATGGTCTGAATTTCTCACTTACTCCTATTTGCATTGATAACACAGCTGCTATCTCAGTAACAAACAATCCCGTGAAGCACAGTAAAACTAAACATATTGACATACGTCATCATTTTATACGGGATTGTGCTGAGAAGAAGCTGATTGAGCTCGAAAAGGTTGATACGTTAGATAATTTCGCTGACTTATTCACGAAAGCGTTTGACAGAACTAGATTTCAAAACCTTGTTGAGCTGAATGGGATGATCAATCCCGAGTAACCATGCTTTGTGTTTTTGATTAAAAAAAAAATAATACGTCACTATCGCTTAGAATTATGTCGGTTGCCTCAGTTTGAAGGACATGTCTTAGGATATGTTTGGTCCTCATTTCTACTTGTAGAATATGAGGATAGCCATTAACCAGATGACTGAAAGTGACCGGGGCGGTTTATGATGAGTTTTCATTCTTTCGCTGAAAATTAGTCGATCATACTTAGTTAGAAGGACACATACTTGTATGTAGAGGTGCACAAATCGGTTTTTTTAAAAAAACCGGTTCGGTTAATAACCGGACCGGTTTTTCTTGGCCTGGAAAAAACCGGTTTTTAAATAACCGGACCGGTTTATTAACCGGTTTTTTTGGTGCAAAACTCGGACCGGTCTAACCGGTTAGGACCGGTTTAGAAACCGGTTAGAACCGGTTAATAACCGGGTTTTTTAATTAACCGGTTTTTTTTTAAAAATAACCGGTTAATAACCGGTTTTTTTCATAATAACCGGTTTTAAAATTAACCGGTTTTTTCCATAACCGGTTCAGTAACCGGTTTTTTCTCTAGAACTTGTAACCGATATACGAACCGGCGGTTACTAAACCGGTCAAACCGGTTTTTAAATAACCGGTTTTTGTAAAAACCGGTTTTCGGTTTAAACCGTTGAACCGGTTCACCAACCGGTTTTTTTGCCCATCTCTACTTGTATGTGGTCGGTCCAGCTAATCCATTGGATTCGCAGGATAACCGTTTACCTGAAGACTTTGAACTGATCGGGGCGATTGAAGTCGAAAAATTTTTTTGGGAAATGAAATTATTTTTCAAGTCTACTACTTCGTAAGAAGTTCTGTTACTATGTTTTAACAGAAAATTGATCCAACCTTGGAAAATGATAGATTTACTGATTCTGTGTGCTTAACTAGTGAAGTTATTAGGCTTAAAAGGCTTTAGAACAGTCATTGTATGTCATGGTAGCTTTTTATGGTGCGTAAAAGTAGATGTGATACAAACTAAATCTACTCGATTTTACGTGGAAACTCCTTAAGAGTTTTGCATGTCTTCATATATATCTTTCCGAATGATAGGCAGAAAAGCGATTACCCAGTCATACACGAGCCTGTTAGTGTTCTGATTCCCGTAAAGATAGTGTGTGAAGAAACTGCAGTGATCCAGATTTGGGACTTGCAGTTGTTTACTACTCTGAAGTCTATGTACATGTTTATCGTAAAAAAAAAAAAAAAAAAAAAAAAAAAAAAAAAAAAACCTTATGAGTTATTGAAACATTCTAGAGCTGACAATGTCAAGACTTCTCAATCATGGAGTAAGAAAGAGAACGGGAAGCAGATGAAGAGTACTTACAAACTTAATCAGACACTATGGGTTGAAGTCAATTCGGGGTGACTTGGGGAACGCCAAATACGCCTTGAAAATAGATAGGAGGCATCATAATCTCTGAGTTGTTGCCCACTTAATTTTTGAGCTTAATTGAACTTAACTCGTATTATAGAAACTATGAAAACCATCTTAAGTTATTTACCTGCTTACAACCTGTTTCTTTATGTCATAATACAGCTGAACACGGATCTGTGTGACAACTAGTATGATTCCTTTTCGGATCTTTTCTAAAACGTAGTAGTCCCTGTCGAGACTGAAATTTGATCCCTTGTACTTTAATTTTTAAAAGTTTTTCGTACTTAGGTAGTTTATGATTTTATAACTGGTTACTTAGTCTTGATCGTGTCATGTAACTCTTTAAGGAAGTTTTAAAACTTAATTGCAAATTGTTCAAATTATAGGGGTTGATTTTGTAAAATTTGATATATCGGCGAACTTGTGAATAACTTCGCCCTAGGCTAAGTTATCCACAACTTCGCCTGTATAACTCCGCTCCTATATAAAGGAAATTTTAAGGTCAAACAGTTTATTATTTTCTGATTTCAGCGAACTTATCCTCACGATTAACCTCGGCGAACTTATCGATAAAATTTTCGAATCATTCTTCTTTTTTCTTTCTCAGTTTCGATTATCGATTCACGGTATGTGGTGTCGGTACTTCGTGTTATCTGTTCATTCTTGTTTATCGACGGTCGTTTCGATCTCTGTCGTGACCTCGGTCGGTCGGACCTTAAAACTGATTTCAAACATTGTTTTTACGTGGTCATGAACAAACTAATCGTCCAGAGGTTCTTAAAATCTTGCGTTTTTGAGTCCTCGATCTCCAAAATCGTCAACTGCACGTCGTTCGAATCGCCTTACTGTCGCCGATTCAGATTCAGGCGAACTTACAGTTTGGGCGAAGTTATCCGTAACTTCGCCTGAGGTTTAACTTCGCCTGAGGCGATGTTGTGGTGAGGCGAAGTTATCATTAACTTCGCCTGGACCTTTTTACTTATTAGTTATTAGACGAACTTAAAGATGAAGCGAAGTTGTTCCCAACTTCGCCCCACCTTTAACTTCGCCTATACAGATTTTATCACAACTTCGCTCATGGTAACAAGCGAACTTGTGTTATGCCTTAACGTTTATCTAACTTGGTTCGTTTGTTGCAGATATGGCTGCTGTTGCTGGTGCTGGAGGTGCTGGTGGCGATGATGGAGGAGATAATGAGAGACATTTCTTTCCGGGTCATAACATGTATATCACACTTGACCCAGACGCGAGTGGAGTAGATGATTTCCGTGAAATCATCACATTCCTGCTACGCTCGAGGATATTCCACGCCATTACGACAACTCTGCCGATTTCCTTGCCCAACATTGAGGATTTCTGGCAGACGGTGGAATATGACTGCCGCGTCGACCCCCCGGTGATGCGTGCAATGGTAAATGGTCAGGATGTTCAGTTCTCGTCTGAACAAATCCGGGTGGCTTTGCAATTCGGAGAGGAGACGAGGGACGACCCGACAGAGTTTGTTGCTCCGTTCCGTGATGGAGCATTTCTACGAATGGGATATTCTGGTCCCTTGGGGGATACACAAAGAAGGAAAGGTTTCTTGCTCGATCAGTGGCGCTTCCTCATGCACGTAATGATTGTCTGCATGTCAGGGAGGAAGGCGGGCACTGACGGGATGGGCGCGACCTTGCAGTCGGCGATGACTGCTCTGACTTATAACAAGCGTTACAGCTTGAGTCAGATGGTCTTCTATGAGATTGATCGACAGCGAAGGGCGATGGGGCGTGAGAGATTCATCATGTATCCAAGATTTCTCCAAATGATCTTGAATCATGTTGCTCCCACGTTGCCTCAACGTCGCCCTATCAGATACGTGGAGAGTGTGAACAAGCGTATCTTTGCTCAATGTAGAACTTCGAGTGCTAGAAGCAAGCCTGAACTGCGTCCTAGGCATACTCCACTGTTTGGGTATTTAATCAACCCGGAGTATGTTCCTGCTAATGGGGACGAGTTTAGAGATCCTCAAACACAACAGGCGGGATCACCTCAAGCTGTACTTGCTGCGCCTGTTGTGTCAGCTGAAGAAGAGGTAGACCTTGACGCTGCTTTTGGCGGCCAAGGATTTTTTGACATGGACCGAGTTGATCTTCAAGAAAATATACAGGTCTCGGTTCCACAGAGTACGGGAGTAAATGTTACTAGAGCAGCTACGACGGTGGATGACTCAGATTTTGATGATGTAATGGATGAGGCAAGACGTATGATGGTGACTCAAGAGAGGACGTATTGGAAGAGAAAGAAGACAGATGACGACAGTGAGTCAGAAGAAGAAGAAGACATTCATAAGTTGATCAGACGTTCAAGAAGGGACAGGACAGGTGCAGGTAGGGGAGCTGGTGAGAGCTCTAGAGTCATATGTTTTGCTCCGCCCGCACTGTCCGGTATGTCAATTGTCCCTACACCATTACAGGTCACAAGGCCAAGCGCCACGGACGTTCCCGTGGTGGCTACATCATCATCTGTTGGCCTCCCATCCATCACACTCCAGCTGACGACTCCAGATATTGTATCGTTGCCGCCTCCAACACTTACTCCGTCGGAGGTTGTTGCACAGGTTATTGAGTCGACAGTGGTTCACACTGCAGGGTTGTCGGTCACGATACCACCTGCGGTTACGTCCACAGCTACTTCTGATGTCCCGGTTTCATTCGAAATCTCTCCTCAGTATACTCAAGACATATCTCACATGAGGTTCAATTTCGATGCAACCCTATCAGACTCGGAAAGAATAGCTGCACTTGAACGGGTCGTGGCAGAACAATCAAGGGTGAATCTTATCCAGACCCAGGCTATTCAGCGCCTAGTAGCAGAAAATCAACTACAGTCGTCCCTCCTGGTTGAACATGAAAAAATTATAGATGCTATGAAAGAGTTCTTGGCATCTCAGGGGGAGACGAGCTGTAAAGGCGACGAGCTCAGGACAAAGAAGACAGAATGACAGAGACGATGATCCCAATGCATCGAAAGGTGCAGGTGGTGAGTTGCCAAGAACTACTCAAGCTCTTGGGACAACCACAGCTCAGGGGGAGTCTGCAGGTGCAGCTGGCGGTTCTGGTGGTGATGAGGTGGTGATGGTAGATGACGAGGAGATGGGAGATGATGTGATCGATGCCTTGAAGGAGTTGGATGATGATATGTTAGATGTTGATGATGTGTGTGATGATGATGTGCTGCCATTAGAAGAAATTGAGAAGATTGGTGCACAGATAGTGATAGAAGATGATGTTGAAGAAGGTGAAATTGTAGAGGAGAATGTTGAACACGAGCTTCCAACCGTTGAGAAGTCGAATGTATGTGAAGATACAGTAGTTGATGATACAGAATGGGAGGAGCAGCCTAGATGGAAGGAAGGCTATGCTCATTGGTTTATCAAAACGAAGAAGCCAGTGGTACCTACAATGTTCAAGAAAAGTTATAATATTAAAGGGTACGCTAAGTCAAAGAAAGGCATTATCTGTTGGTTATATGATGAGCAGCTAAAAGTGTTCGTGGTGAAAAGATATGATGGGATCCAATACTTTAAGAGGACGTTGAGATCTCTAAATACCTTACCTGAGTGTGAGGTAAAGGATTTGGCCAGACTGGGGTTGATTAATAGAAGTGATGATAATATGGCCAGAGTTATTGGGAAGATAGTATGGAAAGAAAGTATTAAAGAGAAAAAGTTTGAGTTGTTAAAACCACAGAAAGGGAAATTAGTTGAAGATACTGAAAGAGGAATGAGAGCAGATGGCAAACCTTGGATGGTGATGAAATATAAGCCGATTCGGTGTTTGAAAGAGGTTCCAATGAAGACTATGCCTCAAGATGTGCTGAAAGATCTGAAATGGTGGTATGTGGATTGCCAGACTGCTGAAGCCGTGATGGAAGACGAAGACGAACAAGAAGTGCTAAGAGTGTATGATCCGATGCATCTTGTTAATTTATCTAAAGCTGATCTGCAGGTGTTAAACGAGAAGAAGATATTCTATATTCCTGCTTGGAAAGGCGAAGCGAGGAAATATCAGCGAGTAGTCACGGTCTGTGTAAGAGACGGAGTGCATGCATGAAGATTACAAGACAAGTGCTTAAAGATAAAGATATGAAGCTACTGCCAAGGGGGAGTCTGTTGGTGCATAATGTCAGTAGTTCATAGTCTAGTGTCTGTAATCCAGTCTGTAATGTTAATTGTGTTTTGTTTATGTTTAAGCGAAGTTGCTGACAAGTTCGCTTATCAGGCGAACTTGTTAGTCAAGCGAAGTTAGCAACAACTTCGCCTGAACATATCAGGCGAAGTTGTCGTGTATTTATACGGCTTGTTTAGGTAGCTGAAGGTAATCGTATACAGACGTGTGTGAGTCGAGAGACGTGAGAACCAGAGAGTATTGAGTCTGTATTCAGTGATTATATCACGTGTTTCGGTTATAATATAACGTGTGTTCGTTTATTCGTATCGTGTGTTTGTTTGATTCGTGTTCTACGCTCGTAACAACCTATGCAGGGATTCCGCACCTGTGTAGATCGAGATATCCCGTGCAGATCCATCCAGGGAACCTACACTGAGGCCGCTACATATCCTGAGCCTTTGCTGTACATGGCGGGACTTAGTCAAATTTGGCCAAATCCGCTGACACGTCCGGCTATGTTTGACGGGGACCGAGGTTGGTGACTCCTTATCTCCTTCTTTCTGGCCTCGCGTTGTCTTATTTCTTCTTTTTGGTCTTCGTTTAGTCATTTATTTATTATTATTATTATTTACAGAGATGGATTTGATTGAGATTCTTCAGAAATGCCCTGTGAAGGGTGCTGAGTTTGTTACCCTCCCTACACCAGTTGATGGTTTTACCCAAACTGTTCGTGCTGCTGATGCTTCTTCTGATTCAGATGCTCCCGGCTTTTCATCTGTTACTACCCAGGAGTCAATTAAACGCAAGAACGTTGTGTCTGACCTTTTTGATTCTTCTTTAAAGAGTCGCTCGAGAAACTCCAAACGTTCTTATCTTGGCTCTGCTGGTTAAAGCTCCTCTTCTGCTCATGAGGTTGTGGATCTTGACGATGATTTTTCCTTCAAGGTTTCCGATGTGACCCCCGATCCCATTGCCGCTCCCGTTTTCACAAGTAAAGACCCTGTTGTAACTGAGGTAGATCCCAAAGGAAAAACTCCCATTGCTCCTGAAGGCTCTTCGAATCCTTCCTCAGGTGTGCCTCCCCCTGCTGATGCTCTTGTCCCAAAATGGTCTTTGACGATGGATTCCTCTGTTAATACCACTCACCTCGCCCACGGATTTCTTACGTGTGTTATTCCCCCCGTCGATTATGCTCAGTGCAAACCATGTTACCGGATGTTTTGGTTAGGGAATTTGGTACTTATCTGTATCGTACTTAGTGTTAGACACTGCTCTTCGTCAGGGATTTGTTGATGTTAATGTGGCCTATCACGACAGTCAGGAGGAGGTTGCGAGTCTGAAAAAGTCTATTGAAGGTTATGTCCGACGGGTCGGGGAAATGCGAAAGAGAGTGAATGTGGCTGAGGAGCAAAGTTTGGAGGTTCCTGGGTTGAAAGCTGCTCTGGAGTCTTCTAATAAGCAAGTCTTTGACTTGACTGCCTCCCTTCAACTTGCCCAAGGGAAAGTTGCTGAGTTTGATGCTGTTCAATCTTCGCTTCTTGATGCTCAGGCCAAGATCTCAAAGGTTTTCTTCTCCCTTTTCTCTGTTTCTTCTGCTTTCTTTTTTTTTTTTTTGCTTACCTTTTGCCTTGTATTGTAGTTTGAATAGAGTCCCCCTCTCGTGCGGATACATGAGCTGGAAAATCTGCTTGATCATGAACGCTCTGAGCATCAATCCGTTTTGCAGCAGGGGAACAAAAAGTTGAAAGCTTGTCGAAGGAGATCGAGTGGCTGAGGGGAGAGTGCTCCCGTTTTCAGGAGGTTGTTTCAAAGCATGATGACTATCGGAAGTGGCTAGTTTCCCAAGGTTTTAAGCAAGTATATGACCGGGCCTTAAGTTGTAAGGAAACCTTGACGGTTCGGGACAATCTCAATCGAGCGGTGTTTGCTTCTGGTTTTCAAAATAGGCTTCGGGCAGGGTATCAACATTCCTCTCGCGGTATTTCTCTGCAGAAGGCTCCTTCCTATTTCCCTAATGCGGAGGTGGAAGCTCAGGAGGCCTTTATGGCCCTTACCTTTCACGTCCCTCCCATTATTACTCAAGTGTCATCAAACCCTGAGATCTCCATTGTGGACATCCAAGCCCTTGCCTCTATTATTGATCCTCCCTCTCCTTTGTCGTAGGTTTTGCTTTTGATGGTTTGTTTTGAACAAGTGAACTTTGTGTTGGTTTGTTTGTGTGCTTTTAGACAATGGTATCACTGTTTGCCCCTGTGTGGGCGAATTTGAACTTTGTATGTCTTTGTACTTGGATATGTATGCATATGTTTTTGCATTTGCCTTAGCATTTTGATTTTATGTTTGTTTGGTTAACCATTTAGCCTACCGGCGAGGCCTTCCCCTTCTGGGGAGCATGGACTCGTATGTCATGCTTATTGTCTTTTAATGAAATGGACTCATTGTTTTGCATAATAAAGTACTTTCTTGCATTAGGATCATGTTTACATCATGGTTACACAAAATATAGTTTAGACTTTCTTGTTTTTTCCTCATAGAGAGGTTATTGTTAGATCCTTAAACTTTTTGCTTATGCCTTTATGCGTAGTACTTTCGAAGTTGCATTGAATTCCAGGTCCTTGGAACCTCCTTCCCTGCCGAATCTGCCAATCTGTAGGCCCCTTTGTATTCGGCCCAGATAACTTAATAGGGCCCCTCCCATTTAGGCCCCAGTTTCCCCTGATCTTCCTTTCTACTTGCATCATTTTCTCTTAACACACAGTCCCTTTTTTTGAATTTTACCTCCCTGACTCTTGCGTTGTAATACCTTTCGATCTTTTTCTTGTATTCCACCTCCCGTCTTGCTGTCTCCTCCATCCTTTCTTCCGCCAGATTCAGGTTCAATCTTAAATCTTCCTCCACTCTCCCTTCTCCTTGCAGAGTGTGCCGGGTTGGTACCCCAATCTCCGCAGGGATCATAGCTTCTGTTCCATACGTTAGGCTGAAAGGCGTTTCTCCGTTGCTTGTTTTGGGCATTGTTCTGTGTGCCCATAAGACATGAGGTAATTCTTCTACCCACGATCCCTTTTCTCTTCCCAGTCTTGCCTTGATTCCTTCTACCACACTTCGGTTTGCTCTTTCTACTTGGCCGTTCGATTGGGGGTAGGCTACTGACATGAACGTTTGTTTGATCTTCAATTGCACGCACCATTCCCTGAACGGGTTGTTGGCGAATTGCTTCCCGTTGTCACTGACTATGGCGTATGGTAGTCCAAACCTGCAAACAATGTTTTCCCATACAAACCTCTTGATCTGCTCACCTGTGATAGTTCGAAGTGGTTTGGCCTCCACCCATTTTGTGAAGTAGTCTATTGCTACCACCAAAAATTTTGCCTTTCCTGTTCCCTCCGAAAAGGGTGCCACAATGTCTACCCCCCACTTCTGAAATGGCCACGAGGAGCTTACTGGGACCAGTGCTAATTTTGGTTTTCTTCCCACCGGTGCATGTATCTGGCAACTGTCGCATTTTTGTATATCTTTGACAGCACTAAAGAACATTGCTGGCCAGTAGTACCCAGCTCTCATCGCCCATGCCACAATCATTTTAGCTCCCATATGCATTCCGCAAATCCCCTCATGTATTTCCCTTATCACATATTCTGCCTCTTCTTCATTAATACACTTTAGGGAGGGTCCCAAATAAGACTTCTTGTATAAACTCCCTTCGATCATTTTATACTGTAACGCTTTGACTTTTAGTTTCCTTTCTTCCTCTTTATCCTCTGGAACCTCCCCCCCCCCCCCCCCGAAGGTACTCGACGATGGGGGTCATCCAATTTTCTCTTTGGGTTTCTACGTTGGTTACCATAGCTTCTGTTACTGACGATTTCTTTAGGGTTTCCACTTTTACTTCTTTCGCCAGATGTTCAAAAGCTACTACTGCGAGTTTACTCAGAGCATCTGCTTTTTTATTTGAACCCCTTGGGATGTGTACCACTTCCGCTCCTTCAAACTCCTTCATTAGTTCTTGAGTTACTCTCAAGTATTCTCTCATTTTTGGGTCCCTAGCGTCGTAGGTCCCTCCCACTTGGTTAGCTACCAAGAGTGAGTCAACGTGAGCTTGCACTTTTCTTACTCTTATTCCATTGGCAATCCTGAGCCCAGCCAAGAGTGCCTCATACTCTGCTTCGTTGTTCGTGCTTGGGAAATTCAAACGCATAGCATAAGTCAGCTCTATCCCTTCGGGGCTTACTAAAATTAGCCCCGCCCCGCTTCCTTCTTCGTTGGAGGCCCCGTCCGTGTATAGTTTCCACCAAGGTTCTTCATCCCTCACCATTGCCTTCTCCTTACCCCCTGCCTCCTGTTCTTCTCTTTTTTCATTATCCCCCCCCCCTTCCTTTGCTGCTAAGAAATCGGCTAGCACTTATCCTTTTATGGACGTCTGTCACACCCCACCTTCGGGCCTAGGCGTGTGACTCACAGTTGATACCACTGTTGTCAATATATCAAAGTTTACAGCAGAAAATGTTAATTTAAAATATTTACTTTCATAACACAAGGAATTAAATACCCTTGTTTGTTTTACAAAATTTCTTGTTTAAAAACAAGTTTAATATATATGCTTTATTACAAAATTAGCTGAGCCACCAGTTGCATTCTATACCTAGTGATCTTCTATCTCCACTAGCATATCCTTACTCTTGATTACCTGAAAACAGTTTGAAAATACGTCAGCTATATGCTGGTGAATACGCTGACTCAATAAAACATTTTCACAATTCGTAATGACACAACACCAATAGTGTTCAACGACTCAGTGGGTCTCAATCCCATCTCATCGGAACTAACATTCGCACAAACCATATAATCGGACTTCACTCACCCTAGAGACAGTCACTTGCCTCATGGTTAGTATGTCTGTAGTGTGCCCACTACAGTACATATATGTAAGGATCCAGACACATGTGCATTTAGCCTGAGTGTTTAGTACTACCTTGTATCAAAACGTTTTAGAGGATTTGAACCAACCCTCATGCAAATATTTCCATAACTCTTTTACATATGGATAACAGTCCATAGTTTTAAAGAGTAAATATCTTTTCAAAATGTACAGTACATAGACGTATTCACGTCATAAAACATTTCACACTATAAAAAGGTTTGGACGTATTCACCTTTTCTTGATTTCAAGATTTCTCACCAACAGATGTCTGATCTTTATCTAGGACCTATGGTACGAGAACAACATTCTATAAATAACTAGATCTATGATCTAGCTTTAGACCTTAAGTCTATTTATATAACCTTTACCTTGATATTCATTTCATTTTATAAAACATTTATATACTACGTTTCTTTATCATGAAGAAACGTATATTCATTTCTTCATCCATAAGATATATCTTTATAATAAAGAACAATATTTCATTCATAATCTTATCTTATGAAAGCTACATTTCACTTATTATTTAATCAAGGTATAGACTATACCCCCGACTAGGGTCTAAGCCATATAATAAAATAATCGGGCAGAACCCCTACCTTGTATGGCTTATCTATGAAATGCTTAAACTTCACGTGGGTAGCGCTCCTACTTGCACGTACTTCTAGACAGAGCGTATCGGGAATGACGGGATTTTGGCACGAAAACCGAGGTAGAATGTGTGTGATGTGAGTGTGATGTGATGGGGACTTCATCTCATGGCCGGCTATTTATAGGCAAAAATTTGTGCATCTTCGCGTATTGCGAAATTGCTTCGCGTATCGCGAAGGACAAATGTAGCCGCAATTAATATTATATTCCTTCGCATATCGCGAAGTTGCTCAATAGCTTTGCTGAGTCAACCACTAGACCTGCCACGTGTCAGCACAAGATTAAATTACTTCATGCATCTTCGCGTATCGCGAAGGTGCTAAATTTTCATTTTCAGTCCCTAGTCTTTGGTAGCTTGTCATATCTTGATCATAGTTCAAAAATACTAAAGCGGCCTTATGCAGCTCGCGGCGATGCGAGTGTGCGAAGTGCTCCATCAAAACGCCACATTACGCCCGTCGCCCAAGTCCGTGTCCGTGTTCGAGCGCGTGCGCATCGGGTGCTTCGCACCCTCCGCTAGGAGTAGTGAGAGTGGTTAGTCATACAAGAACATTATTATAAATAACTCTTTCCTTATAAAGTGCTTTCAATTCTTTCCCATTTTCCATGTGGGATGGAGTTTCCTTACTTATTCCTTTAACATATAATGCTTTCTTTTCTTTCTCTCATTTCTTCTCATTACTTATCTCATAAATATTTTTAGTCCTTTATCTTTATAAACTTGTCAAATTTGGATCAAAATTTTGTGGGTGTTACAACGTCCTCGGTCGGTACTCGAGTGTATGATCCCCCAACTCTACTTCCCAATTTGTTAGTCGACCCGAGACCTCGGGTTTCGATAATACTTGCTGCAAAGGTTGGTTGGTGAGTACTCGCACGACGTGCGCCTGGAAGTACCTCCGGAGTTTCCTTGCTGTGTAAATCAAGGCCAATACCAATTTTTCTACCGGCAGGTATCTTTCTTCCAGTCCCTTCAATGTTTGACTTATGAAATATATGGGTACCTGTGTTTCTCCCCTTTCCACCATCAGCACGGAACTTATTGTTTCTGATGTTTGGGAGAGATATAATATCAATGTCTCTCCTGGCTGAGGTGTCGCGATCGTGGGGAGGTGGCATAAGTGCTTCTTCAACTCCTGGAAAGCTTCTTCTGCTTCCCTATCCCAACAGAACTTGCTCTTCTTTGTACTTCTTCTTAAGACAGCCATAAAGGGTAAGGTCCTCTCTGCTATTTTGGAAAGAAATCTGTTAAGGGCCACAAGTCTCCCATTGAGCCTCTGTAGTTCTTTGAGGTTTTTGGGGGACTTCATCTGGATTAGCGCTTCCACCTTCTCCGGATTGGCTCGAATCCCCCCCCCTTTTGTTACCAACACCCCCAAAAACTTCCCTTCTTTTACCCCGAAAGAGCACTTTCCTGGATTTAGCTTCATATTGGCCCTTCTTAGCGTTTGAATCGTTTCTCTTATGTCTCTCAGCATTCCCTCTTCGTGTTTGCTCTTTACAACCAGATCATCTACGTAAATTTCTACGTTTCTGTCCCTTTGCTCTTCAAAGAGCTGGTCCATAAAACGCTAGTACGTGGCCCCTGGGTTTTTCAGACCGAACGGCATCTTGGTGTAACAGAAGGTCCCCTCATCAGTATAGAAAGCCGTCTTCTCCTCATCTTTGCGTCCATCTGCACTTGATGGTATCCCTATAGGCATCCAAGAAGCACCTTATGGGATATTCTTCCAAAGATTCTATCTTCTTTTCCACCTCGGGGAGCGGATACGCATCCTTTGGACAAGCCTTGTTTAGATCTTTTAAGTCGATACACATTCGCCAACTGTTGTTAGCTTTAGCTATCATCACTGGGTTGGAAATCCACTGAGGGTATTTTACCCTTCTAACTATTCCAGCTTGTAATAACTTCCGGGTTTCCTTCAGTACAGCCTGACTTTTTTCTGGCCCCAAACTTCTTTTCTTTTGCTTAACAGGTTCCATCCAATGGAACTCCTTAAGGCTGGGTTGAACTTGGTTTCGGGGGATCCCCGTCATGTCTTCATGTCTCCGTGCGAATATATCCACATTTCTCAACAGTACCCCGCCTTTCCTTTGTCTGTTAACGAGGTTCATATCTTAACTGTTTGATGGGGAACTCCCTATTGAGGACCCACTCTTCGGTCCCCGCATGCTTCTTTTTTGACTTTCCTTCCGGGTCCACGCTGGCTACAATCTCCGCTGAGGATCGTATTGTTGCTACCCATTTGGGGGTTGGAAATTTGATGCAACCGTGCGCAGTGGATGCAATAGCTCGGAGGGCTCTCATGCCGGGACGCCCCAGTATGATGTTGTATTTGGAAGGAGCTCTAACTACCAAGAACCGAAGCTGGACGGTTCGAACCTTCCTGCCCTCCTTCAGGCTAAAAGGGAGGGTAATGGAGCCCAAAGGCTTGACTACCTCCCCCGAGAAACCTACCAAAGGACATACGTCTTCTTCCAAACAGTCCCGTACCTCCTTTTGGAGCCTTGCGAAACAGTGCTTGTACATGACTTCTACTCCGCTTCCCCCATCCACGTGGACCCGGGCGACCCGGTGTCCTGCCACACTGGCTGATATGTATAAGGGCATCTCCCTGGCGTCCTCATTAGTTAGCCCTGAGAACGACAGGGGAACATTCATCCATACAGGATTCTGGGGAAATGCCTCTCCTTTTCCCCTTTTAATACGTTGGTCTTCATGTCCCTCCTCTTCCGCTCTTCGTCAAATCATGTCGATCTTCATCTTCTTCCTTAACCTTCAAGGTTCCTTCCTTGAGAGGGAGTGGCAAGTGTCTCGCCCATAGGGCATCTTCCCATAACTTCTTTAACTGAACGCAGCTTTCAATGGAGTGCCCCGAGCTCTTATGATAGTTGCAATACCCTTGAGGGTTGGGTCGGTAAGGCTGCTTTAGTTGAGTGGGGGCTCTAGGGGCGTACTTGGTTCGATCGGTCATCATCACATCTCTGTGCCCCGAGCTTAGCCGATCTCCCAGAAGAGGTCTAGGACGGAAGGCCTCTGTTCGGCCAGGGGCGGATAACCGAGGGGGATAGTAGGATGCGTTGGCAGGATGTGGGGACTTGTAAGGGGAGAATCGGATCCCTTCTCCCGGTATCCTTCCCCGCACTACTTGGTTGCCTACATATCTCCCCGCTGTTACCCCCTTTTTCCTTCCCACTCCCTTAGCTTGGACCCCGTATCTTTCCCCCTGACAAAGGCTCGGACTCTGTCCATGAGCTGATCAAAGGTGGCTGGGAAATCTTCTCCTAGCTTTTCCGTGAGCTGGGAAAACCTGACCCCATTAATGAACCTATTGATCTTCATTACTTTCGGTACCCCCTTTATGTTCATGCTTTCAGATATGTACCTTTCCATGAATTGTTCTACTTTCTCTTCATCTCTTCTTCGTATATGCAGGATTTCGTTGGGATTTTTCATGGCCTTTCTTTGCTGACTGAAATTTCGGAGGAACTTCTCCCTTAACTCTTCATAACTGTCAATGCTCCCGGGCTCTATACTATCGAACCATACCCGGGCTCCCCCTGTCAGTGTCTGCGGGAACATCAAACACCATACCGGCATGGACCAACCGCTTACCAGTCCCGCACCCCGATAGGCATGCAGGTGGTCTTCCGGATCCTGCGTGCCGTTATATTTGTCAACCGTGGAGGGGTACTTTAACTTCGGGGGTAGCGGTGCGTCAACTATACGTTTAGTGAACTTAGAGACGTTGGACGTGTCCCTAGGCCGATAGGGACCTTCAAACGGGTTTCCCGATACTTTCTCATTCCCCTTAGCGGTGGACAGGAGGGTCACCAGGGAATCTATTAACGCCTCGGGACCCCCGGCGGGGACACCAGGGCCCTCTGTGTTCAACTGGGGTCCGGGAGTCTCGAAGGAGAGCCGTGTACGGAGTGTCTCTAGTTTTTATTTCTTTTCCTTTTCGTCCAGAAAGGCTCTGAGAGCGTTTCTATGAGCTCGTATGAACTCTAGGGTAACCTTCCATCCTTCTTTCTCTCCGTCTTCCTCTCGGGGTTCTTCTTCCTCCCCTTCTCGTCCCGTGAGATCTTCCACCAGGACAGGTCCCCCGTCTGCCGATCGGGCGTCCGGTTCCTGCTGGACTTCGCTTGCTTCTTCGCTAACGGCGTGACCTTTCCATGAACTTGAAGGGAAAGGTGGTGGCATGCTTTTCAAGGTTTGATCGGCCATTCTTGGATGTTACGGTAAGACCCGTGATCAAGAGGTCCCACGGATGGCGCCAATGTTGGATCCTATTCCGGCTGACCGGGGAAGGCTCCTAACGATTACAAGAATGGGATCAATGTAAATGTAGGTGAGTGTGTGCGGTATATTTTGTATGTGTTTTGTGAATGGTTTTACAAAGGTTATCTCCTCTTTATTTATAGAGGAGAACATGTATATACAAAGACCTACGGTTCATGACTTCCGACTGGGTCCTTCGGTCCGCTCTTCTTTCCCCTAGGCCTTGCTTCCTTCGAAGTTCTTTATCTCCCAGTTATTATCCCCTATCCCGGATCATGCGTGTCTCGGGCCACCCACCGGATCGGATATGCTGCATGTGTTTCCCTCGCAAACCATTTTCCCTCCAAGCCTTCTTCTAGAACCTTTTGTGCCATTGGGCCTATCTTTGTTGGGCCTTGCTTGAGTTACTGGGCTGAGGTCTGCCCATGAGCCTATCTTATGGGTAGGCTCTTCATCATACACAAAGAAAATATAGGAAAGGATGACATTCGTTGGTAATTGAAGATTATGAGATATATGTTGGTATTTCTCTCCAAAATTGTTCTATGCTTGGATAAAGATCTAACAACGACTGAATATATGTGTTGGAAATCTTAGACATGAATAAAAAACTATCTATATTCATTTTGCAACATGTAACATTGGATATTCTAGGGTTGTCATAACATGTCGGACACGATAAGACACGACACGTAAGACACAGTGACCTGTGACATTATGCATGAACACGGCACGATAATTACTCGTGTCATTTTTTTCAAACACGAACACGGACCAGTTTAGTAACAAGTTAACCTACCTGTTGATGGAATATGTTTAAAGGCACAATGAATAATGCATATGCAATGAAGCAAAAATTTCAAAACGAACATAAATGTCTTAATTAATACATAATTCATAGCATATTTGAAACAAAAAACCACAAATCAATAACATACTTGAAGAAAAAAAACCACAAATCTATAACATACTTAAAACAAAAAACCATAAATGGAAATCATAGCATCCATTAAAAATATAATATCCGGTTTTGACGGATATGAGTGAAATGTTGTATGTAAGTATGACTAGGTTTAGGAATTTAGGAGTATATATTTATTTATTTTTTAAATAAAAAATATACACAGGTTACTAATAGGTTAATAGGTTTTAACCTGTTAACACACAAATTTAAACATGTCCTGTTTAAGACACGAAACATGTTAATTCTCAAACCCAAACCTGTTAAAACCTGTGTTGTGTCGTGTTAACAAGTCCGTGTCATGAATACCTGATATTGTCACGTCATTGTCACGCCACAGTCATCTAAAAGCATTCCCAATATTATAAATAGATGGGGATCTTTGAGGGATGTGACTGGTACTGAACTGTAAATGAGTAAAAGTATAAGCCGAATATTGTATTGATTTTGTTGGTATCGGTATTATTAAAAATACCGAAACTGAATTGGTACCAAAACCAAAAACATGAAAAAGGAATACCAATAGTTGGGAAAATGTATTAGGATCTTCACCTCCCAATATATCATACTTTAACACATTTACACTTACACTTGGTGTGCTTTCAGTGAATTCATAAGTTCAAACTCTCACATGTAAGACAGGGCGTAGAACTTGTCTTTGTGACTCAATTAAGGAGTGCTTATTTCTCTTAACATCATTAAATCCGTAAAATTATTATGTTGTTCAGATCCACATAAAATGGATAATTCAGTGTATCAACCTACTATTTTGGGTAAAATTGGTTCAGGTTTTCTATGATCTTCAAGTGTTCAACTATAATAACACCACCTAATGGTATGCAAGTCGTGTTAGTCATAGTTTTTCCATAGATCTTGCAAAATTTGAATGTTTTGATTATGGTGTAAAGACTATCAAAACCATATCATCATTTATGGTAGTTGTGTCCAAGGTAAGCTATATGGCCACGGTGGAAAAGATTTAGATAGTTATTGAGCCCACAATTCAAGTTTAACTTGACTCTATTTATTAGGGTGTCCCATGATCCAATCTATAGAATATAAGTGGTTTACTAGTACGAATTGTGATGTATCTTTGTATAGTGTTTGGGATCTTGTGTCATCGAGTTGCTTGGTTTGTTGGTTTCTTGAAGCATATTTCGCAAAACAAGTTAGTATAGATGGTAACTGGGTATGCCCTCATCATGTGTAATCTATTATTTTGCTCTATATATATTTTCTGTCAAAACCATTTACCAAAATAATTTAGTACATGAAGCATCAAATTTCATATAAAGTAAATTAAAACTAAATATATTCGATAGCTAAAGTTGGCAATGTGTAAGGAGTAACTAGACAAGTAGTTATTAGTTTATATCAAAATTATGGTTTCATGCAAAATAACTTTTTGATAAATTCATTTAAACGATCATGATTCAATAAAATTATGGTATAATCGCTAAAAATATTGAAGTTAATTGCATTTGCCATTACAAATAGTATGCTACTCGGGTCCAAAGACAACACACCAATTGGGGTAACACGTGATTTTTTTTTATTTTGGCCGCACCATTTAAATAGTCGTTAGTCTCTCCATAAGAAGATTTAGGTTTTTTCCTGTTACACGACTGCGACATGAGAATAAGCATGTTGTGGTTGAAAGAAATATGGATGGTATTCAATTATGGTAGTAAATGTGTGTATTAAATGTGATCGTACATGTATTGCCCGGACGTCGTAGTCATTTATACAGTCCATAGGTGAGAGATAATCGTTACAAGATGCCTAGTGTCACATTTGGTAGCCAAGTCTCACATTTGACGCTAACAACTCCTTTTTCCTACATGATCTTTATCATAGATGTAGTCTCTATAATTAATGCATCGTAGATAAAATCACAATGTTTTGGACATAAATTTTCTTAAATTTACAAATTTGACTCACTTCTTAATTCTTATAGATAAAGTAGATACATGAAAAAATAACCACTATATAAAAACAAATTGCATATAAACGCAAGGTAAAAGCATACAAGTATGTGATATAAACACTTATAAATAAATACCAATAACTGTCTAAATAATCTTTTTAAGAAGACATATATATGATTAATTTGGGACTCTAGCTGTCATATAATAGCATAAAAAAACATCTAATATATATTTTGTACCACCGATACATTATAGACGTCTATTTATATTCTATCAAAGTAATCCAAATGTCCAACCTACACGAATTAGGCAACCCAACATAACGAGTAGTCCCGGGGGCCAATAGAAGAAAGTTACTAGCAAATTGTACGTACCGTAAATGTTAAGGTAGGTTGTGAAATTAGGAAAAGTATAGGGGTTGATAGTGACATTCACCAAATTCTTGATGATGGGTGACTAAAAGCTAAAAAGAGAAGTTGTAAAAGACCAAATCAAACCAGTCATGTCAACACTCCCATCAAAACACTCAAAAGCAAACTTATATTATATTTTAATGGTTTCTAAATAAATTTAGAACCTTCTGTGTTATAAAAAAAATATAAACCCGACATTGTTTTATCCTGGTCCGAACTTCAATCATTTTAGCCATAAAATAAAAAGATTTTCTCTAAATTTTGGGTAAAAAGTGATTTAACCGTCAAAAACATAAATTAAGTACGAGGTTGTTATTGTTTCTATGTTTTCTTTAGATAAATTTACTTCGATGTAATAATTAAATTTTCATGGAAATATTTTAATAACCACAGGTTTAGCAAATGGTTTACTAATTAATTTTTGATGAATTTAATTATACATGTATAAATTTTTTTATATTTTTAAAATTTTAAGTTTATATAGATATTATTTACTAATTATTGTATTTATAAATACCAATAGTATATTATGTGTAGTTATTTATTAATTATATTAAATAAAGAATAAATTACATGCTAGTTGCTATTGTAAGATTTTAAAAACTAAAAACATCATCTTCCGGACCTAGTATAGTTTATTTAAATAGTTTTCTTGGGATATCGTTGATAGGAAAAGAATATTGGATTATCATCCTTATCAAAAGATGAAACACAAAGATATGTTAGGCTAAAGGATATGTCGTAATCAGTTTATTTGAATATGTTAAAAAGTATTAATTGTACTAGCCATTCTACCAAAAATCAAGCAATCAGTATAAGTTTTTAAGCTCATTTGAATTTGATGTTATACATTTTAGGGGTATGTTTGGCAAAGAGCTTTTTATTTTCACTCATAATTGCCATATTAATTGTTTATTGGATTACATCGAAACAGAAGGCAAGCGGGTAACAAGCTGCGCCGCTACCACTTTTTGAATCGCAAAACCCAATCTTTTAAAAACTATAATTGCTGATCTTGGAGTCATAACATTACTATGCATAACCCGCTGAACACGGGTAAGTAGCTCCACAGCTTCAGGCGCGAGGAAACCAAAAGTGTCAAAAGCAAAAGGAATAAATACATGTTGGTTGTCAAGACACGCCTTTTCATGTTTTGCCACCTTACCTGAAGCAGCTTTTAATGCGGCTTGACCGACCGCGAAACCACTACTCCCTAAGCCCACCAAAGGAGAAACCCCTGTTAAATCCACACACACGTGTTTCCCTCCTATCCATCCAAACACCAAAATGTCAGCCGGTTGAAGAGATGATTTTCCCTCCGACGGGTCACTCAAGCTTCAAGCTTTTAAGAAAAAGCTCATACTCAATAAAAAACTTTGTTTGGTTGAACAAGCTTCAAGCTTTTAAGTTTGGAGAAAAAGCTTCTTTTTTAAACACTACTACTACTAGTGTTTGAGAACAAGCTACAAGCTTTTACATTTAAATTTATAAGTTTGGTACTATAACTATCATCAACTTTTGTTAATTTATATAATAGTTACATATTTTACCCTTATTCAAAACTAACTACCCCATAACTCTTTAAAAGTTCATAACTTTTTCACACGTTAATATTTTTTTAAACAAATTCTATCATAAAAAAGAGCATTTTATTCTCTTTAATTTGAGTATGATATTGCTATACTTCTTTACCGGTTATGATTGGCAACAAGTCGAGTCAGACGAGCTCAGGTCATGTGTAAGACCAAATTAGGGTCGGGACGAGTCGATAAAAAAGCGTTAATTTAGTTCGGTTCGTGTCAGTACGGTTTTGGATTGAAAGGGGCCAAGTCAGAACATGTTTCAGATTAAAACGGTGTCGGGTCGGAAAGGGTTTCAATTCAAAAGAGGTTGGTTTAAAAAATTATTTATTTGAAATTACTGTATATTTTAGCTTTGTTTCTTGATTTTCACTACCGATTACACGCTTACTGCCTTTGCTCGAAGTGCACGTCTGCATTCGGGTTATGTGTGCACCAATATCAAGTGAATCATGTACCGACACTAATTATGCGGTTGATGTCAGGTTGCGCGTGCACTCCGCCACCCCGCGCTAGCACCCAATTAGTTTTATTAAAAGCCCCAACTACTCTTCCAAATACCTAAATATATCTAAAAAGCTCCAGCTACTCTGCCAAACACCTAAATATATCTAAAAAGCTACAGCTAACAGCTTCCAGCTTACAGCCATCAGCTAGCTTTGCCAAACATACCCTAGGTCTCATATATATAAATCGATACAAGCTTTTCAAATAAAATATATGTGTATTTTGATGGCTGTTTTATTGGTGAAAACGATTAAAGGAAAGCTGCAACAATTTAGGGAAAAAGAGTTTGAACCACTTTTAGAGAAAATTTGAATTTTGTGAAAAGCATGATGTTCATATATTGGACATAACAGAAAACTATACCAATTATGATCCGAAAAACAAAGCCAAAGACAAATAGACAAATGCACAATATCACCAATTAGGAATAGTATAAGATTGTTTGTTTTAATAAAGTTGGTACAAAAATTAAAGAGTTTGGTGATCGTTTTTAATGAGATTAAGAGTATTCTCAGGCCTAGTGTTGTAAAAATCGCTAGTCGTTAGTCAAGTAGTGATGTGAAGACTAGCGATTAATCGAGATTAACTAGGATTAATCGGATCAGACTTTAATGTATAATTTTTAGTATTATACATACACAAGCACAATTTGGCCAAAAATTGACTGGAATCTTGCTGTTTATCGTTGATTTGACTAAAATTTCGCCAGAATCTCGCTGAAAACTGCTGATTTTGGCCTGAATCTCATCAGAAAAGGTCGATTAAGTCTGATTAATCATGAGTTTGGCCGAATTTGACAATTGACCGATTAGCCCAAAATTAATCAGAGAAGTGGGGACTAGCAATTAATCAGGAATTAATCAACATCTAATCGAGATTTTTGCAACACCAGCAACATCTACATCTCCATCTCTATAATTACACTAAAACACTATATAATCTTTCTCATTTACAATTAAATAATACATTTTTTTAATACTTTATCATTACATTTTCTCTATCCTCCACTCACAGCCACTTTCAAAAACCATTAAAAAATTATAGAGGGTTAACAGTGTTGCTTAAAATTTACTCATCAACAAAAGAATCTCTATCTCATTGATGGTCGGTTATTTTGTACGTATTTTAGCTAGTCAATTTATTAGTTTTAATTGTTTATTGCACGAACTTCGATACTTCATAAGAGTGTACATTGTTTCAGGTCACAGGTGATTAATGCATCTATTTTGGACCTGTATGAGAACGGAATAGAGACCCAGGATGACCAGCAAGCAAAACGAGACGATAGATGAAGTTTGCTGGTGAGAAGACCCGTCGTGCTAAGAAACGGGTGTGAATTCGATCCATCGCGTATCACGGTGGACTTAAATTACTGAACTTTAACCTTTTGGTCCATCGCGTAGGAACAATCTATCGTGATACGCGATGCGTGCCAAATTCATGAAAGTTAGGGTTTTATATTATATGATATTTTGACGATCCTATTCTGATTCTAGACGTTTTAGAGTAATTTCTAAGGCAGAAGAGATCATTTCCATCCTTCCGAATCATCCAGAGATCATCTACATGGCCTACATCATCATAATTGAATACCTTTCGATGTCGAGTGCGACTAATCTTCTCAAATCATGCCCGAGATGTAGAGTATTGTATATTACAATTTTTCTCTTGTGTTAAGAACAAATGATTTGTAATTGTTTATGATTAATCTATGAGTATTAATGTTTGGCATTATTATGCATTCAGTCGGTTTAGGTTTATTACAATCAGAACGATTAGTTTGCTAGTTGCTATGATAATTGCTTATAGGGCTGTTTGACTAGTTAGAATATTATGAAGCATACTATTGCCCTTAGTTGAGTCACATTGGCAGGGATCGTTTGATAACCAGTTACGTGTGTTAGCAATTGTTGATGCCTAAGGTTTACCTAGTTAGCCAATCTGATTTGATCGTTGACAATTAATATGTTAAGTGAACATGAGATTATTGTTTATTTACTTGCTTGAACCCTATCTGTGATTTGTCTTTGTTAATTGATTAAACTTTGCTCAGTTTACTTGTTTAATATTAAATTCAATCATTTTCTAGTGTGATCAACACTCATAATTGTTTACTTCATAATTTGAAAAATTGATTACACGTTACATTGATCACATACTCCTATTGGATACGATAGACTTAACCTATCTGCCTAGGTTAATTAGGTTTTTGCATGAATCGAACGACGGTCATCACTCGTCCACTCACAATCGCTTACAACTTGATTGTGTGGCTCTTGTCCATGTGATTTTGATAATGGGAGGAAGTTACTCTTCAATATCAACTTGGCTTGGACGTTGATAGTGTGTGAAAATATATAAAGATTTGCCAACTTGAATAATATTTTTGTCCTTGCTAAATACGGTGAAAACAAGGAACTATATTTCATTTTCTTAATTTGGTGTATAGGTTATTAAAGTTAACATTACTTTTATTCGTTTCAAACAAAACACAACAGATGAGATATGTTTTTCGAAAGTAAAGATCATAAAAACAAATTTATGCAGTTGAATTGGTGATTTTTTTTAATGTCTATGTAATATATAGCGTCAAAAAAGGAACATTAAAAATGTTTCAAATGAAATTGTATTTGACCTGTTTTTTCTTCTAAAAGATGAAATCACGCAAATGACAGTTGTAATATGTATTTTATTTTAGTATATTAGTGAAGTTTATTTAGAATTCTTATTTACTTTATTTTTACCGAATTTTTAGCCTCCACTGAGTAAAATTTACAGATTCATCACTAATGAAAAACGGTATGATTATCTCTATTATTTTAAAGAAAATGTTGTACATTGATGATCTTTATCGTTTTTAGAAAGAACCTTAGTGAAGAACAAGTTTTGGTTGAAGATTAAGGAATTAACATATGATAGATTTATCCACCGAACCTTTGAGCAACTGGTAAGGCTGTTGTTTCGTTACCTAGAGGTGACAGCTTCAAGCCATGGACACAACTTCTCACGCAAAAAAACAAAAATAAATAATTGTAAAGTAAGGTTACGCATATCTTTTACATTAATCGAAAATACTCCCTTCCACCCTTTATTATCCCCTACATTTATCGCCACCACCCTTTTCAATGTCCCCAAAGCAACTTGATATTTCATGTCTTGTAACTAGTCACACCTAACTTCAAGTATATGACAATAACTAACAAAATAAATAAATAGTCATGATGTAAACTCACATTTCAGTTCATCATATTTCACAATATTTCATGATAGTTCATGCACCTATGGTTAATTGGTCATATATGCACAAATGATTACAATTATAAATACATATATAAAAATCTATAATATATATAAACGAAAACCCAAAAATCCTATGTGTCGCGATGTGTTCGCTCCCCCCTTTTATGGAAGCCACCAGATTTCTTGATTTTTAAATGGAGGTCTCTCATTGATTTAATCCAAATTCATATGTATGGGTCTTACCAAAACCAGATAGCTCTTAAACGGGTTATAACATCTCATTAAATTAACACTTAATCTTACCAATTATTTGATGTGAAAATCCTACAAAATAGGAATATACTAAAATTTAATATCCGATTTAAAAAGAAAAAGATATTATTTATAATTAATAAACAATTTTATAGTAAAAACATAAGCGGGTCATGGGTCACCAAATACAGATAGCTTTTAAACGGATTATAACATATCATTTATTTATGAAATCCTTTCATCATCAAACCCTAAGTATATTATTAACTTTCTTACAATAAAGAAAATTAAAATCCAAAAAATAAATATTAAAAAACAAAAAATGTAAAACAACCATTCTCTCAAGTCATCAGATTACTTTATTTGTAAATGAAGGCTTCTCACGCATTTAACCCGAATTCACGAGTAAAGGTATTACCAAACCCAGATAGCTCTTAAACGGGTTATAACATCTCATTATATTAAAAAATAATCTCATCAAATATTTGATATGAAAATCCTATAAAATAGGATATACTAAAAATTAATATCCTATTTTATTTTAAAAAAAGATATTATTTATAGTTAAGAAATAATTTTATAATAAAGAAAATAAACGGGTAATGGGTATCACCAAACCCAGATAGCTTTTAAACTAGATTATAACATATCATTTATTTGTGAAACCATTTCATCATCAAACCTCAAGTATATTAATTATTAGCTTTCTTACAATAAATAAAATTAAAATCCAAATATACATATATAAATACTAAAAATGAATAATGTAAAACAACCTCGTAATACGGGGGATAAAATCTAGTATTATATAAAGAAGAATGGTTGACGGGGATTATACTTCAAAAATCTATGATAATAATAATAATAATAATAATAATAATAATAATAATAATAATAATAATAAGTAATATTTTGTTAGTTGTATTTCCATAACTTAGTTGCAATATATGTGGCGGCATTGATGATGAATGTGATATGTGTGGTGAAGTAATTTATGACAATAATGAATTATCAACCCTTTGTCTATTCTTAGGCTAAGTTATTAAAGAGATTTGAAAAGAAAACTATATATAGACTTCTAACAAGTGTTCAGATCTTCGTCCCCATCGTTTCCATGACATCTTCTGTCGGTAAACAACGAGGATGATGCTACAACTTTAACGCGTCGCGGATAAAGCAAGTTGTCAAATATCTTTTTGACGTGACCATGTATCTTCCTATTTATAATACATATATAAAGATTTATCAAATAAATTGACTGTTATAATGTGATTACAAATTAACAAGAATAATAACTCGATGGGAGAAATGAATCCGAACCCAGCTGTTAAAGTCGAATTATCTGGGATGTGTGTTCAGGTATGAGATTGCATATGAGATGAGTTTTAAAAAACTTTTACGGGTACCAATTACCCAAGACATACATACATAAACCGGTAGACATTTTATTTATATTTATTTTGCTTTATTTGTGGATTTTTTTTAACAATAAGCTATTTACACACACACAAACACATGTTAGGCAAAGCCAACTAAAATATTTACAACCACCAAATCACCATGAATCACCACTACCTAAAAACACCATTACGTATTAAAACCCCACCAAACCTCCAAAGACAAATCACCCTACTTCGACCTATATTAATCCATAAAAAACGAAGAGAGTTAATCTTCCACACCAAGACTGCTTAAATGAACCGGTTTCCAGTTTACACCAAACAATTTCTAACCTTCCATAAACACCAAAATGTCACGAGACAAATCACGTGGAACGCCTTTGCTTACTTCCCAAGAAGACCCGCAAATTTGCGAATTTCCAACAAGTCCTGAGCCACACGAGACGAACACATGACCCACTGAAGTGTGGATGATATATTGATGCACTAATAATTAAATAATTTATTATATTTTTTAATTTCTAAAATAGCATAAAAATGAAAAGCAAAAGACGTGGGTGAACCACTTGACAACAAGCGTGCTTCCTACAACACCCTCTATGCCAACTCAAAGTACCAGGCTCACCCCTCCACATTTGATTACTTGTCAAACTTAGCTGGAAATTCATTACAAGTTTACAGCACACCCTCTAATATTCCTCTAATATTATCACATATTTTAATAATTAGGTAATTGCATATTTCCCCATCTAAAACTTTTTAAATGCATATATACGCAGCATAAATATTCAATTGCGTATTTTCCTCTCTTTAACTACAAAATTAACAAATTTACCCATTTTGATTTATATTAATTAAATATACTTTATGTGATGACTATTTTACCCTGACTTTGATGTGCTTTTAACCAAAAACCCACAAAAACCTAACCCTCTCCCCCGGCTAAAGAAAGCTCCCCCTCCCCCCCGGTTAGAAAAACCTAAACCCACCCCCCCCCCCCCCGGCTAAAAAAACCTAAACACATCCCCATCTCCTGGCTAAAAGACCTAACCCCCCCCCCCCCACCCCTTCTCGGCTAAAAAAAACCTAGCCTCCCTCCCCTCCCTGCTAAAAAAACCTAGCCTCCCCCCCCTCTCGGCTAAAAAAAAAAACCTAACCCCCCCCCTCCCCTCCCTGCTAAAAAAACCTACCCCCCCCCCCCCCCTCTTAAAAATCTAATCCTAAAAGCTAAACTAAACTCGAAAGGTAAACCAAGGTTGCTGTTTTTTTGAACGAGAGATGCTAGATAAATATTTTTGTTTTTTTACTGTTTTTTTATTTTGCAATTTTTTTTTTGTTTTATGATTTTTTAGTTATTTTTTTAAAAAAAATTTTAGGAGTTTCTTGAGTGGTAATTTGAGTCTTCTTAGTTATAAAATAGCAATTTTGTAAATATAAAAGTTTCATTAAATATGAGTAAATATGCAATTGAATTTTTTGGTTGGGTAAATATGCAATTAAATATGGTTTATAGGAGAAAATATGCAATTAATCTTTCAAAGGATTAAGATTTTTGTCAAATCATTTATTGATCAATTTCCTGAAAACAAACATAAAAAACATCCGTTACTCTTGGTACAAATTGCATATTCTTTTAAATTTCAATTTCAAGTCCGCATTTACGAAATCCACATGACTCAAAAGGAAATTAAGTGTAGCTTTACCATACAATGTAGGTATGAAAGATCTAGATACACATTTAGATCATTCAAAAAAAAAAAGAAAAAATCAGAACATAAACAACTCGTAAAACTCTTAATATTAAGTTCATTCGAATTCAAATAAAATCTTCTTTATGTTATATAATCTTGTGTTCTTTATATTAACATTTGATTGCTTTTGTAAAACTGAGTGCCGTTACAAAGAGTGCTTATCATTTATTGTTTTTTTTTAATTAAAATTAGATTTTGTGATTAAAATATGAACATTGAGAAAGAAGACTTGTATAGTTTAATTGTTGTGTAACATGGTTATGATTTAATTAGTGACAGACAACCCACGTGGCTTGATTCCCACCAAACAGCCTGTTAATGGTCATTTAGTACTTTTGTAAACTGCTTTTCAAATGTAATTTCGGTGTATGAATAATAATTACAAAGAAAATGCTTAGCATAATTTCATTTATAAATATTATAATTAAATTAAATGATTTGCTAAAATATTAAATATGTCCACCATGTAATTGTAATATATTATTAGTCTATAAAGGGTGTATCACATACTACGTGGGAACAAACTTGTTCAATAATTATTTATATTCCTTGTTGCATTATTCATTAAGATCATGTACCGATTCATTTTGCTTCCTAAATACAATGTTCATTACAAAGCCAATTGATCATTATACATACATATACATATATACCCGAAATGTCTTTGTTTATTGGAGTCAGTTGACCCATAATATATGGTTACTCCATGAAACATTTTAAAATTAAGGATAAAACTATTTTACATACAATATAGTTTAAGTTAAGATTTATTATTAATTACCCTTATGCCATAAATGAATTTCATGTCATTATTTTTTTTGTGCATATGAGAGATACTGGAACACTATAAATTTCATCTCTCAAATACCACCAATATGTTCTGGACGAATTGATTGTGGATGAGAGGACAATTTCACGGTTTGTGCTTGAGTGGGAGCAATCCGTGATTGATGACCTCCTGGAAGTTCCCATTTGGAAACCAAAAATAAATTTGTGAGCACCCTATAAACAAAATGGAGAATTTTGGTTGGTATGAGAGGTCATATGTTACAAAGTGCAAGGATCGTGTCAGTCATTTATATTTTGTTCTATTTACAATGATGAGACAAACCTCATTGAGATTGATGAGTCGCAGGGTGTGTTTGTGACACCTTAGGTGAACCCGACATTGTTTTATTATGTCCATATGAGAGATGTTGGCCAAAAGGAATTCGATGCTTCATATACCAACAAGGTGCTTTGGTGTATTGTTATGGATGGGTGGAAAACTCCACAGCTAAACTTGTTTGAGTGAAAATGAATCATGATGTGTGACCTCCTAACAAAATTTTACTTGAATAAGCAAAAACAAATATGTAAGCTTGAAGAGGTAGGTCCCAGCAGAACCCAGTTGGTCCCGCAAGACTCACCTTGAACAGGGACGTCGGCGCAAAGACCATCTGCTCCCGCAGGACCCACCATGCTCATAGAACCTTACGCGCAGTACGCAAGCTGTACACGCAGGGAAAGCCTCCAAATGGTGAAGTACCCCGCCTGTTCCCGCAGTTGCGGATACAAGCCATCAGGGAAGGCTACCCGCAGACAGCAGGGCTACACGCACAAGACAATAGATACTTCAGTAGTCACATGAAGGAATGAGCAAGGCAGGAACAATCCCGCCTAAATGAGCCAGTCTGTATGATTCTGAAAGATCTTTTGTACTATACCTACCAAGGTATGGATAGGACAGACGATCTGACCAGAACAACCCATGAGCCAATCACAGGGTGACAGCTCACCGACAACAGTGCGAGGAGGAGCACCCTCTAGTACTGTTTGTCACTATTAGCCGCTGCCTACTCACCAACCCTTACTGTGGGACATGCGCAGCCTACAGTTGGTGGAATAGTGTTACTATTGGCCGTAACCTTTTCACCAACCAGCATGGCCTGCGTACAATCCACAGTAGGTGGGACGTGCATAATCTACAGTTGGTGGAATAGTGCAGCCGACTTTGTCACTGTTGGCCGTAACCTACCCACCAACCAGTATGGCCTGTGCATAGTCCACTGTTGGTAGAACAGGAATACTATTCAGCCGGCTGTACCTGCTTGGAAACCTACCTTCGGCTATAAATACTCCAACATCTTGGAATGGTAAGATCATCTGCTACCCAGTTATCTAGCAATCTCTTAATATACACTTATATTCAGAGCAATCTAGTCTGATTCTCACGCCGGAGGGTGGTCACAAGGAGGAACCCCCCCCCCCCCTTCTCAGTGACGAGCTTACGGTGTTTGTTTTGCAGGTCTCCTGAAGAACAGCCTTCTCAGTTAGACCTCATCCGTGGGAAACATTACTTAACCCCCAGATTATCTATAATCTGTCCAGATTATCTATAATCTGTCCAGGGTTCACCTAGTGTTTCTTCATTGGCGCCATCCGTGCATAAAAGCTAGAACTATTTTAGTTTTTTCACAATTTCTGAAGAAATGGTTAACGTTACTCCGGTTCAAAGGCCAGTAACCGACCAAGAAACCCCGGTAACAACCCCAGCAACTGGGGGGAACACCGGCGGTTATACAATCCTTACGAACACTACCCCGACTACCCAAGCCGGGGCAAGTGGAGTAAATATTCCATTGGGATTCTCCGATACCCAACTGGAAAAACGAACGAAGGTCCCTCGCCAAACACTAGATCAAGTGAAGGCGTGGGCCGAAGCACGGCAAAGAGAATTCCAAGCCGAATTGGACGAACGCTTGCGTTCAGTTCAACAGGCTGACGAATTCGCCAGTACTCGCCAACACCTCAATATGAGCAGTGACTGCGAGTACTCAGACGACGAGTTGGAGTCCGACACCGACGCGAACCCTCGCCATAAGGCGAAAGGGAAGCGTAAGGAAACGGACGTCCAACCAAAAAGGAATTTTGGGGAAGCCTTTAAACCAATCGCGGAGAGAAACCCGCGTGACTTTTCCAAAACCTTTACACCAACTGCTACAAATGCAGGGAAGTCAAAGTTCGCAAGGGACATTGCGGAAGCAATCGCCCCGAGAAGTGCCAAACAAATGTCCAACATTGGCACTTATGATGGTCTATCCGACCCAGACGACCATTTGAACAGGTTCATTGCGGGGGCTACCGTCAGCAACTGGACGGAACCCACGTGGTGCTACATGTTCCAGATGACTCTGGTCGGAGCGGCCAGGGCATGGTTCGATCGTTTACCGATCCACCACATATATGACTGGGCGGACTTTCAGAACAAGTTCAGCCAGCATTTCAGCCAACAGAGGAAGTACACTGAAGAGCAGTGGACGATCCTCAACTGCGTGAGAGAGGAGGATGAATCTTTACTAGACTTCATCACTCGCTTCAATTCCAAAAAGCTTAGTCTCGGCAACATAAGTGAGGATCTGGTTCGCGCCGCCTTCATCCAAGGCGCCGAATACCCAGAACTTATCCGCACATTGACGGGTAAGGATGGCATGCCATCAACTTGGGATGCCATCATGACGGCGGCAAAGCGCTTTGCCGAGACGGAAAAGCAACTGGGAAGGGATCTTCCCCAGAGTACACACCTCTACACGCAGAGGACCAGAGAGAACAATGTCCGGATCGCCCGGCAGAACAAAAAGAGGAGGCTAGGTATTTGGCAGTCAAGGGTAAACTTTGACACCTCATCCAGCTCTCGCCCTCTTGTTGGCGGAAGGGACAACACACACCCTTCAAACCGAAAACACCGGTGGACGCCACTCACGAAGAGCGTCACGGAGATATTTGCCACGGAAAAATTGCCATGGCCTAAAGCCCCATTGATCCGGCAGAAACCTAATGCGGATCAAAGCAAATCCTGTGATTTCCACGGGACAAAGGGTCATGGTACTGAAGAGTGCACATCCTTGAAGGATATTATTGAGACATTTGTCAAGGATGGAAGACTTGCACATCTTGTGGCATCGATCAGGAAGGGAGGAAGGAATGACAACCGGTACAGAGGTAACGGACGAAAGCCCGTCGATATCAGCATCAACATGGTTCATGGCAAGGTCAGAGGAAGAAAAAGACGGGTGGCAGAACCATGCGCGTGGAAGGAAGCTGAGGTGCGCTTCCCGCGAGTGCCAGGAGGCCCCAGCAAAGAAGGCCCCATCGTCATCAGAAGCCAGCTGGGGCACTACATCACTTCACGCACTCTTGCTGACAACGGCGCTTCGTCGACAGTGATGTACAGGCAGTTCTTTGATAAGCTGGATGATGAAGACAAAGAACGCTTGGAAACGGTCTACGCTTCAATGGAAGGGTTTGACGGAAGTACAGAAACACCCCTGGGTATCCTATCTTTCCCCGTTACTCTTACTGATGGGAATCATTCACGCACAGAAGACGTGGATTTTGTCGTGATGAAAAAGCCACATCACACGTACGACATCCTATTCGGAAGAGACGGGATGGCAAGATTCAACGCCGTGGTATCTTCAGTCCACGGCATGATGGGATGGCCAACAGCTGAGGGTGTAGCGATGATCTCTGGCATTCCCCAGGTATGCATTGCATCTGTTTCATCTAAACCCAAACCGAAAAAGGCTAAACCAACCATCACTGAACCAGAAAAATGGGCCTTCAATGGCAAATACCCCGACCAGGCCGTTACCATTGGACCAACAATCGTTGATCCCACTCGCACCTTACTCAAACGCTTACTGCAGAAAAACGCTGACATCTTTGCGTGGGCACCAGCTGACATGACTGGTGTACCCCGAAGTAAGGCGGAGCATAAGCTCAAGTGCGATCCGGCAGTTACGCCAGTCGTACAAAAGCGCAGAGTAATGGGGCCTGAACAAACTAACGCGTGTAGAACCCAAGTTAAGGAACTCCTTGACGCAGGCATCGTACGCGTTAGTAGATATCAAACATGGGTTGCAAATCCCGTAATGGTACCGAAGAATGACAAACAATGGCGCATGTGCATAGATTTCAAAGATTTGAACAAAGCATGCCCCAAAGATTGTTATCCGTTACCAGAAATTGATCTCAAAGTGGATTCGTTGGCACCATTTCGCCTTAAATGCTTCTTGGATGCGTATAAGGGGTACCACCAAATCCACATGGCCATTGATGACCAGGACAAAACCGCATTTCGGACGCCCGATGGTACATTTTGTTATAAAATAATGCCATTCGGACTTAAGAATGCAGGGTCCACGTACCAACGACTAATGGACAAAGAGTTTCATGCCCAAATCGGGAGAAACTTGGAAGTCTATATGGATGATTTGGTCATCAAAAGCCTCGAGCCAGAGGCGATGTTGAAAGACATTGAAGAAACTTTCAACACGCTCCGAAAGATAAACATGAAGCTCAACCCGAGCAAGTGTTCATTTGGGATGGAAGAAGGGAAGTTCTTGGGAGTCATTGTTACTAAAGATGGCTTTAGAGCGAACCCTGAAAAGGTCGAAGCCATTGTTAAAATGGAATCACCTACCACCATCAAACAGGCTCAGACACTGAATGGACGACTAGTCGCACTTAATCGCTTCTTGGCAAACCATGCGGATAAGTCGCTTCCTTTCGTGTCAACATTGAGAAACTGCTTGAAGAAAACGCACTTCCGCTGGACACCAGAAGCGGAAGCAGCTTTTCAGGAGATTCGGTCACGCCTGATCGAACTCCCAACACTTACAGCACCACAAGCGGGAGAGGAGTTAATCCTATACCTTTCCGCAACAGATAGAGCAACCGGGGCAGTCCTGCTAGTAGAACGAAATGGCATCCAGATGCCAATCTATTATGTTAGCCGTGTACTAACAGACGTAGAAACCCGGTACTCTACCCTCGAAAAATTAGTCTTAGCACTTATACACGCTTCACGCAGGTTAAGACGATATTTCCAGGGCCACCCAATCACCATTCTCACCAACTTCAAACTCTCAAACGTTCTAGGCAAACCCGAATTATCGGGACGTCTAGCCAAATGGGCAATTGAATTGGGAGAATATGCAATTAAGTACAAGCCAAGACCAGCCATAAAAGGCCAGGTCCTGGCCGATTTTATTGCAGAAGTCCCCGCTTCGCGGGAGAAAGAGTGCCAGGAGGAGGGACGTCAATGATGTCTGGCGACTCTACACTGATGGAGCGGCCAGTAACGAGGGTTCAGGCACAGGGTTAAAATTAACCAACCCAGCAGGCCAAGAATATACTTACGCTATTCGGTTGGATTTTCCAAGTACGAATAATGAAGCCGAATATGAAGCATTCTTGGCCGGTTTGAGAATTGCGCGTAAGATGGGAGTGAAAAACTTGGAAGCCCACGTGGATTCCATGCTGGTGGCCAACCAAATAAATGGGACGTACACGGCTGTGAACGACACCATGGCCCTGTACCTCGCCCAGGCAAAAACCCTTATGCGTGATTTTAGTGATTGTAAAGTCATACACGTCAAGCGCAGCGAAAACAAATCTGCGGATGCGTTAAGCAAGCTTGCATCACTAGCCTTCACCCACTTGGGAAAGGACATCCGCATTGAACTCCTCGAAGCACCATCAGTCCCGCACAAGGAAATTTGTGTCATCCAAACCAGTACAGAAACGTGGATGACACCAATAATAAATTACCTTGCAGCAGGAAGACTACCAGAGTCAAAAACACAGGCAAGAAAACTACGCTGTAAAGCACTGAATTATCAACTCGTCAATGACATCCTTTACAGACGTAACTTTCTTGGCCCACTCTTGAGATGCGTGGACAACCAAGATGCCAACTACCTCCTTAGGGAAGTACACGAAGGCATCTGTGGGGTACACGCAGGTCCCCGCGCTGTTGTAGCCAAGCTAAACAACGCGGGATACTTTTGGCCGGGGATGCATACGGATGCACTGGCATACATCAGAAAATGCAGGTCTTGCCAGCTTTACGCACCTAACACGCATCGCCCGAAAAACGAACTGGTTCCAGTCACTTCTTCGTGGCCATTTCAGAAGTGGGCCATCGATGTGACAGGCCCATTTCCTACAGCAGCAGGAAATGTTCAGTTCCTAGTGGTAGCCATCGACTACTTCACCAAGTGGATAGAAGCAAAACCTTTAGCCCAAACAACCGCAAAGCATATCAAAAAATTTATTTGGGAATTTATAATTTGTCGTTTTGGACTTCCACAGAATTTGGTGAGCGATAACGGCACCAACTTTGCTGACAAGAAGCTACAACAGTGGCTAAAAGAACTTCAAATCACCCACACCTTTACCTCAGTGGCACACCCGCAAGGTAATGGTGAGGTGGAAAGAGCAAACAAAAGCATCGTTGATGGCATAAAGAAAAGACTCTCGGAGCACAGATCCGGCTGGGTGGACGAGCTTCCGCACGTCCTTTGGGCAAACAGAACGCTGAAGAAGGCCAGAACGGGAGAAACCCCGTTCAGCCTCACTTATGGCACTGAAGCCATGGTCCCGGTCGAAATTGGTCTACCCTCACCAAGGGTCTTGAGTCAGCCAGAAGACAATGACGCGGAAAGACGGTTGGATCTTATGCTAACCGAGGAACGCAGAGACTTAGCCGCAGTGCGTGAAGAGAACTACAAACGACAAATGCAAAAGTACTACAACACGCGGGTAAAACTCTGCAACTTCAAGGAAGGAGACTACATACTGCGCAACAACGAGGCTTCAAACCAAGAGCGCTCAGGAAAGCTGGCCCTGATCTGGGAGGGGCCATACATTATCAAAGAAGTCCTGGGAAAAGGCGCATACCGGCTTGAAAGGCTCGATGGCACTCCTATCCCAAGAACATGGAATGGAGCTCAATTACGCAAATGTTATATGTAGATCAATTTCAAACTTGTAAAGAAAAGGCCTAGAGCCACTTCTAATGGAAATGATTCTCCTTACACAATGTGTTGATAGCCTTGCCTTTAACTTATGAACTTCCCATGTGCCGGTATTCACCGCACCAATGCGTGAAGAAGTAAGTAGTTGCGTGTGGAAGGCGGCAAAACCCGCATAAACACAACGCTAAAAATGTTAAAAAGTTCTAAGGAAAACCTACACGCAGGTCAGACGTAAGTTAAGTTTAGCCATCCTTGTGAGTGCAAGTGACGGTCTTACCCGCACAATCACGAACAAGGAAGCAAAACTTCAACCTATCATCTACCACGTTCAAGGGTTAACTTATACTAAATAATAAGGAAAGCCTACACGCAGGTCAGATATAAGTCAAGTTTAGTCATCCTTGTAAGTGCAAGTGACGGTCTTACCCGCACAATCACAAACAAGGAAGCAAAACTTCAACCTATCATCTACCACGTTCAAGGGTTAACTTATTCTGAACACTTAGAAAATCTCAAGGAAAAGATAAGGAAAACTTCCACGCAGGATAAATGTAAGTTTGGCCATCCTACTAAGTGCAAGTGACGGTCTTACCCGCACAATCATGAAAGAGGAAGAAAAAATAAACTTATAATTTACCATGTCAAAAAGTTAACTTATTTAAGTACTAAAGAAATTGCCAAGTGTAAACATGCGTTAAATAAAGAAAAGGACAAACACATTCTTTATTTCAACTTGAATATTACAAACATTGCTGGGTATATACCCGCATATAAAAGAAGTAAGAGCAAATATCTACGCTAGTGGTGGAAAGGGATCTTTTGGATCATGCTTCAGGACCACTCCCACTTGGACCCGCACCATCAGCAGAGTGTGACGGTTCAAGGAAAGCTCTAAGGACAGCAAGCCCATCATCAGCAGCAGCAATTTCATTTACCTTCTCCACCACCGGATGCGGGAAGGCAGCATAATGGTTCACTGCTTGGTCATAAATAGTTTCGGTATCCGCATTATACAGAGGGAAGTTGGAAGGCGGGACGCCTTTCTCAGCAAACCCTAGACCAAGCAGGAAGCCGGTCCGTTCCCCATCCTCATGAGAAGCGTTGAGAGCTGCGCTCATAGCATCGTCGTAAGATGTCTCTGAAAAGACCCGATGCACAACCTACAAAAAATGTACAAGTATAAGAACTATTCTACAAAGGAAAGCGTGACGACATAAAGCTAAAATACCTGAGGCAACGCTTCTCGAAGAAGCCATTCCTTGGCAGCCAGAGCTTGGGTGCAGGCGCGTTCAGCTTCGTTCTTATTAAGATTGGCGAGAAGCACATCCTTTGCGGCGGCCTCTTCAACGCCCTTAAGCTTCCGCTCGGTCTGCGCAAGCACACCCCTCTGGTCCAGGATCTCTTGAAGCTTCTTCGCATCCTCCATAGCCAAGGCATCATGAGCCTGTTGAAGAGCCTCTAACTTAGCTTTAAGTTCTTCATTCTCCAGGCGGAGAGGCTCAGCAACAGCTTCAGCCTTGGTGGCCCTCTCGGTCGCGTTCCTCGCAGTCTCCTTAGCTAGCCGAAGCTGTTCGTTAACAGCTTGGGCAGCCTTGGAGCGGGCCTCGAGTCGCGCTTGAACCTCAACCTCGAGGGCCTTGAAGGCCTTCTCCTTCTCCGCAGATACCGCGGTCAGTTTTTGGTTCTCCTCCCGGAGAGCACGCGCCTGAGATATTTCTTTAACACGAGCTGCTTTCAACTTGTCGTTTTCACGACAAAGCAGCTCGACGCGTGGCTGCATCCGGGCCAGGAGAACCTGAAGCTCGTTGGTTAGCCTACCCTCCTGGTAGCTAACCATGGCTTCCCCCAACGCACCATGGGGAGCAGCGTGGCGAGCCCAGTCCACGCACTCCACAGGTGTACGAAGGGTTGTTCCTCGGCGTATGTTCCATCTTGGAACATACACTTCATTGGAATCCGACACTGCAAAAGAAACAAAGCAGTTAGGAAAAGATGATAAAAATTACATAAAGGACAAAAGAACCCTACGCACCTGTAGGGTCGATCACAGGCCGATAGCCACCGAACCCATCACCTGAACCTAAGGGAAATCCATCCAAAAGGTCAGGCAGATGGGAAGGTAGCAAAGATCGGCGAGAAGCCCCGCGCGTACCTGAAGGTCCAGCCGTCGAGGCCGATGGCGGAGGCGGCATGGTTTCCGCCGCAGTCGATGGCGGAGGCATGGTGTCCGTCGCGGACGCCGCCGAATAGTCAGCAGCAACAGTAACCGCCGGCTCGGTGAACGATGCTGTAAAAATTGCACTCACCGCCGGCGGTGACGTCATCTCGGCTGGAACAGTCGGCTCAGAATGAGCAACTGAACCAGCGGAAGCAGGCGCAGGCGCCTGGGTCGACGCCTCAGGTAGGCTGACCAAGCCTACCGTCATTGGCGGAGAGGTTGTACTCGGCCCCTCACCCTGGAATGCGCCAACATCCACACCTGCGTAAAGAAGAAAAGTGTTAAAAAGACTTGAAGATTAAACTATGAAAATAAAAGCTAAGAGTTGTACTTACAGGGTTTCTTCCGCTTGAACGTACGGACGGGCGGGGACGAACCCGATGGAGCCGGTCTCTTGATGCCGGTCACCGTGGTTGTCATTGGTTCTCCAGAGGTAACAGTCGTAGCCTCCGGAATAGTGGTCTTCTCACCACCGGGCTTCCCCCCCGCCTCTTCACTATCTGACTCAGTGTCAGATAAGAGCACTGGATCGGCTGTGGAGGCCGCCTTCTCCTTCCCTTTCCCGCCGGCAGCCCGCTTCTTCCGCACTAACGAAGGACCATCTGCGGATTCCTCAGAAGAAGACAGGGTGTAAGGAATTCCAGCAGCGGGTACAGCACTGAGGGGTGGAGGGGAGAATAACGCCTTACCTGGCCGCCGGTGGCTCAGGATCTCGTGGCCCAGCGGATAAACCTCCACAAACCGATCCGCTGTTTGCTCCAGGATGGGCAACTCGTTCTCATCAAGAGCACGAGTACCCATCCGCACAGGATCGTCAGCTTCCCGCGGGTACAGGAGCGACTCCAAATTGTTCCCCTCTAAGAGAAAAGAAACAGTTAGAAGACAAACTCATATCAGCAAGAAAGACAAGACGTACCATAAGGAGTAGAGTTCAAACCGTATTCGAGAAGGATGGGAACCTGAGACGCCTCCTTCCACACCCGGCTCATCCCCAGCATCACCATCCCGGACTCCGCAAACCGTTAAACCGGAGATTGGACCAGGGATATCTTCGAGAACCATTCCGCCTCCTGGTAGTTGGGGGCGTGAAGGCTCGGAATTGCTTGGCCATTTTTAAACTTCATGGCAAGGGGGACGGCGCGGGCGGATATGTAGAAGAACTCCCGCTTCCACGATCGGAGACTACGCTCGGTCGCACAAATCTTTAAACCCTTGATACGGGTTGTCAGGGTGTACCACCCCTGGATGCACCTCCAGGTATAGAAGGTCATCAGGCGGTCCACATGGGGCTCGATGCCCAGAATCCGGCACACCCACTCGAAGTGGCGAATCTTGGCGACCGCCATAGGGTGCAGCTCGGTCAAATGAACACCGTGCCTCTCAAGGACACGGTAAACAAATTTTGTCAATGGGAATCTAAGATTCCCATAAACAAAAAATGCAGCATAAACCCCGATCTTGCCTCTGGGGGCATCGTACACGGTCTGGTGGGATTCAGGAAACTCAGGCTCGAGGGGATCGAGCATGAACTTCCTGACAACATACCGGTACTGATCGCCGGGCAGAGCACACTGGCACTCGCCAGCAGTACTCCTGTCGTCGGCCACAGCTTCAGCATCACGTGAAGACATCTTGCAAAGGAAGAAGAAAACGATTTCGAGAGAATGCTCGATTAAATAAAGGAGTATTCGCCGGAAATCGCCTTAAAGATGAAGAGAAGAGTGAAAAGTGTGAATTGCAAATAACCCTCTCCCCCTTTATATAGTAATCGCAATTAATGCGGTGAATTTAATGCGGAGGAGAGAGAAATCGAAGGTGCAAGGAAACTATGACACGTGGCAAAAAGCAAGCTGGCAACAGCTGTTGACAGGACGCGTGCCAGTAATTTCGCGGCCACGCGCCCGAAAAATCGTGCCCACGCGCCTGAAAAGGCGACTGGAATGACCATGTTCTGTCACGTCACCATAACTTCCTGCACGTCCTGACACAGTCAGAAGAAACCGTCGCACGACGTTTCAGATATCTGGACTGTTCTTATCCTTACCAACCTTTCGAATTTCAAAATTCAAAATTCAAAAAGATTCAAAAGTAAGCGGGAAAATACCCCTTACCTTGGCAACCAAGTAACCATAAGACGGATGCGGGTACAGTGTTCAGGCAAAACCCTTCACATACCTAGCACCCGCAGGGAATTGAAGCCAAGAAAACCCCGGCAACAAAGTAACTATAAGGCGGGTGCGGGTACAGTGTTAGGGCAAAACCCTTCACATACCTAGCACCCGCAGGGAATTGACGCCAGGGGTACCTTGAAAGTAAAGTAACTGTAAGACGAGCGCGGGTACAGTGTTAAGGCAAAACCCTTCACATACCTAGCGCTCCGCAGGGAATTGAAACCAAGAAGGATCTTTTGGGCAATGCTTGTGGAAACGGAAATAACATCCCCGCATAGCGGGAACGTCGAGAAATACATTGTTTTGAGGCTCCAGGATGGAATTGGTGGTTTAAACATAATTGATCACTATGTTCAAAACCACTAAAACCTCAAGGAGAATCCACACAAGTGAGACTCAACGCTCCTGACTTGCGAGAAGGTTACATACCTACCCGCATCATACCCAAAGATCAAGCAAAAAAAAAAAAAAATCGGGAATTTTTGCAAGTGACATTAGGAAATCCGCGGGAAGAATCCCCACGGAGAACCTTAAAACTAAAAACCTTTTCAAAACCCCTTGCTTAAAGTCCAAAAGTTCACCTCACTTTATTGAACATTCGTGAGAAGAACATTGGACTGGGGGGACTTGAAGAGGTAGGTCCCAGCAGAACCCAGTTGGTCCCGCAAGACTCACCTTGAACAGGGACGTCGGCGCAAAGACCATCTGCTCCCGCAGGACCCACCATGCTCATAGAACCTTACGCGCAGTACGCAAGCTGTACACGCAGGGAAAGCCTCCCAATGGTGAAGTACCCCGCCTGTTCCCGCAGTTGCGGATACAAGCCATCAGGGAAGGCTACCCGCAGACAGCAGGGCTACACGCACAAGACAATAGATACTTCAGTAGTCACATGAAGGAATGAGCAAGGCAGGAACAATCCCGCCTAAATGAGCCAGTCTGTATGATTCTGAAAGATCTTTTGTACTATACCTACCAAGGTATGGATAGGACAGACGATCTGACCAGAACAACCCATGAGCCAATCACAGGGTGACAGCTCACCGACAACAGTGCGAGGAGGAGCACCCTCTAGTACTGTTTGTCACTATTAGCCGCTGCCTACTCACCAACCCTTACTGTGGGACATGCGCAGCCTACAGTTGGTGGAATAGTGTTACTATTGGCCGTAACCTTTTCACCAACCAGCATGGCCTGCGTACAATCCACAGTAGGTGGGACGTGCATAATCTACAGTTGGTGGAATAGTGCAGCCGACTTTGTCACTGTTGGCCGTAACCTACCCACCAACCAGTATGGCCTGTGCATAGTCCACTGTTGGTAGAACAGGAATACTATTCAGCCGGCTGTACCTGCTTGGAAACCTACCTTCGGCTATAAATACTCCAACATCTTGGAATGGTAAGATCATCTGCTACCCAGTTATCTAGCAATCTCTTAATATACACTTATATTCAGAGCAATCTAGTCTGATTCTCACGCCGGAGGGTGGTCATAAGGAGGAACCCCCCCCCTTCTCAGTGACGAGCTTACGGTGTTTGTTTTGCAGGTCTCCTGAAGAACAGCCTTCTCAGTTAGACCTCATCCGTGGGAAACATTACTTAACCCCCAGATTATCTATAATCTGTCCAGATTATCTATAATCTGTCCAGGGTTCACCTAGTGTTTCTTCAAAGCTTCTTATGGCAGCCCAAACCACGTTAGTTGGTATTACATGTAAAATCCTACACCCAAATCCTGAATCTTGGTCATGACTACAAGAGTGGATGGAATAAGCAATATTATTCAACGCCGAGGTTTGAATTTTGTTAGCCTTGTTAAATATTGAACTTAGAAGATTGAGAGCAGTGGATAGAACATAAAACAAATTATGAAGACTCTCTTTCGTGTTTGTTGCTTATGGTGTTTAGGGTGTATAAAGAATGATGGAGAAATGAAGAAAAAAAATCGAGCAACGAGTACCACCCGAAAATTTAAAGAGTTTATGAAGATTAAAGGATGAACGGAAATTCATGGAGGAACTTGTAAATTTCAATTTTTAATATAAAAAAAATAATATCAATACATAAATTTCATTAATTTAGCTCATAATAAAAGAATTTTTTACATATTTTCCCTTTCTAATCCTTTGAAATTACATATTTCCCCAAAATACAAGTTTTTAATGCAAAATGTACAATGCTCTTTAAGCATGGTTTGGGGAAATATGTAATTTCAAGTTTAGGAAGGAGAAATATGTAAATGCCCCTGTCTTTAAAAACACAAAAACAATAAAAAAAAATACACATAAATTTCATTAATTCAAAATAAAAATATCATAAGTGTTAATGCCCACCTAGTTTTTTTTTTTTTAGGAGAGGGGGGGGGGGGGCTCCCTTGCTCCTTTATATAGACTGGTAATATCTCATTTTCTTCATCTTTTATGTAGGACCATATTGTGCTATATAATGCACGCGTACATTTGGTTCCTAATCTTCACCTTCTTATGAGATTGAGCTGATCGCTTGAGTATAACCCCTTTTTGCTTTTAATACACCGGAAGCACGCTAAACGTCTTTTATTGCTGATTGTTGCACATTCTTGAACATATTTTCCTTTGCCTCTGTTGGATATGGGAACACTTTTACAGACGTAGACCAAGCAAGGTAGATCTCATCTAGGGATGGCAACAGGCCGGATATTGGTAATCCCATGCCCATATCCGTTTGTAAAACCGTGCCCCATACCCGGGCCATTACCCGTCGGGTATCAGCATACCCGCGGGTATCAGGTATACCCGTTGGGACTTTCAAATACATTTTTTTTATCATTATAAGTCTTTTATACCTTTTATTCATACTACAATTATTACAAATTAAAATACAATAAACTCAATATATATAAGGATTACAAGAAATAAATAATATCATTATAATTTATATATATATAATACAAAGAATTTTTCGGTTATACGATTTGAGTAAATGGGTATGCGTTTTCGGGTAATCGGATCGGGCATCATCTAATCCCATACCCGACCCAGACCCATCGGGTTTCAGGTATACTCGTCCCATTTGTTTCGGGTATACCCTTTGGGCTCGGGCTTTTTTGTCATCCCTAATCCCATCTGTAAGATAGCAGCCACGTGTTTACAACAACCTTAACCGCACAAGCCTGGGCTGGGCCCACCTCCATCCCTAGAGGAGCCGTATGAGGCGGAAGCCGTAATCGCAACGACCCAATTGCAAGAGCGGAGCTCTACCAAGCTATACCCCCCCCCCCCGAGCCAAGTGTAGCATTCATGGTCGTCCTTTTACGGGAAATGGCCACTTAGGCATGATTCCAAAAAACTCAGTAATAAATATTGTAGATTGTTTGACAACATTGATGCCGATGTTTGAACCATGCAGACCAAAAAACGCATGCAAAACCACAAATCATTTGAAGCCACCGCTTCGAGCATGATTATCGTGTATTGGTGATCACTTCACATATATATTGGCCCCGTAGGCTGCTCAGGCACATCCCCTAAACCCAACATGTGCATTTAATGCTACCGAGCATCCCTGGAAGTCAATATTTTCTTCATGTGTGTTGTACAAAAGTGCAACGTCGTGGCTAGGCAATTTACGCCAAAACTCATCACCATATAAAATAACTATGGCATTACAAATATTCTACGCATTCACGTGAAGTCATTTCAGTCGTAAAATAAACTCATCAAATTCGTTAGGAGGATTACCATTTGCATGTTGTTTAATTGCCGATGTGAACTTTTGTAAGACCGTGAAAATTTTTTTGTACCTAGCGTCTAGCACTCCTGAAACCATTCAAATATTGCTTCTATATCTCCGAAATTTTACAAAATAACCGCTTTGACATCCGAAACCTCGCTCGAAACGTAGCTTCATTGTATTTTTGGGTATCAACAAAGTAGTCATCTACTAGAACATCCAGAGCTTGTTGACGATCACATGGTGCATATATGTATTTTTGATGCCGTGTCGAATTCGGCTTGCGTGAACATATCCATGAGAAACTAGAGAACACTTGCTTCGCCGTCATCAAAGCCGAACTCGTCTAATGACTCGGGTGGAACAAATATATTAAGATCCATTTTGTTGTGCATAACTCAAGAGAAGAAAATTGTTTGTAAAATAGAAGAAATGAGAGTATATTTGGTATAAAAGTTTTGAAGAAAAGTGGTTTTTTTTATAACTTATAAGGTTTAGTTTTTTTCTTTGTCTTTTGTTTATTTTTTTATTAAATTTTTTTTATGTTCAAACGGTCTCATGACCATTGCCAGCGGCCAATTCCACCTACCTTCTTCGAGCATGTTTGGGATTGAGTTTGAAAAATGCTTATTGGCTTATTGGTGTTTTCAAAAAGCCATAAATTAAAATGCGTTTGGCAATCACAAAAATCTTTCTTATTTTAGCCTTTTGAAATGGTTAAAAAGCATTTTTCCAAAAGCCCCAAATCCTGGCTTTTTAAAATGGCTTTCTGAAAAAGCCAATAAGTCAATAAGCATTTTTCAAACTCAATCCCAAACATGCTCGTCTTCCCATACCCAAACTCCTTACCCAATGCAATGACGGCAGTGTATCCAATGGTGCCGATCAACCCGATCGCCAACCCGAGGAACACCCTAGACACCCCTTATGTAGCCTTATATAGTAAAGTTGGGATCACCATAAGTCTCAACAACCGACTTTTCAACTCCACTGAAATGTATGTCGTTTCAGTTTTTAGTTATGGATTATGGGTCGAAAAACAACTGATAGGATTTATCCAAATGTATATATATATTACCCATTAAATTGGGCCCATTACTTTTTCAAGACCCTTGAAATTGATAACTTTGTTTATTGGATCCAACAAAATTTGCAATATAGATAGATCTTCTGAATCTTCATTTTATTCCTAGATATACCTAACATGTTATCATAATATTATGTTACCTTCCTTTTAAGTAAAAAAAAAATAAAAAAAAAACATTTATAAAAACCAAAGTTTTTTTTTAAGTATTCATTTGTAAAAACATGTTTGTTTTAGAAAGTTAAGGTTAGGGTCCTATTCTCCGTGTTACAAACAATGTCGCTTGGTGCGTTGATCATACGCAAAGAAAGTCATAAAAGAAACATTTTTCGGTTCGTTCAATTATACCTATATACCTAAAAGAAACATTTTTTCGATTCATTCAAATAAGTACATTTGAATAACAAAAGAAAGACACGCTAAACATGAATACTATTCGCAATACTCATTTAATTGTCGGTATGGATTAAGACTCGTGTAAAAGTCTTGTCACTTAATAAATAATCCTCATTCGAACTTGTATAAACGGAAAGTGTGCCTTGTAGGCTTATATAATGCAAATAAACTTGATAGACTCGACTCATATAGTAAATATACTGTCAGGCATAAATTGTATGGTTTCTTGACGACTTTACAATTTAAGCAAAGTTGTAAAGAAACAATACAAGCATATATCAATGACCAATTTCAAGAGAATATATAAAAAGGACATAAAATGTTTTATCATGACTCAAGAAAATGAGCCAAAGTTATCCCATATGAAACTATCACCTTGTGATGCATTAGCCACACCATCATCTTCCATGGTTTCCCATGTAAACAAGCCATCACTCAGTTCAAACCCATCATCGTTACTCGCGCCAGCGTGTTCCGACCCCTGCGAGTCATTGACCAAAGGGTTGACCACATGCTCGACGCATGGTTGTGAAGATAGAACCGATGCTTGTTTCAATTCCTTAATAAAAAGATGAGGGAAGTTGAGCCTTGCCTTGTTTCCTCTCAACTTAAAAGCCTCATGATCATACGCTAACGCAGCTTCAACCGATGTATCATACGTTCCCAACCACCGTCTACTCCTACTATGTGGGACCCGTATTTCCGCCACCCATTTTCCCCATTGGCGTTGCCTAACCCCTCTATATAGCTTCTCCACAACCCGTTGGTCACGCGTCCGGTTAAAAGAAATCATGTGTTGACTCTTTGATGGCTGAGGTTGAGGGTTGTCATCAAGAGAAAATGGAAACACAAATTTTGATTCATAGTCTTGTCTTTTGATCTTCTTAAGTGGTTGAACCGGATCACACGACTGCTTCCCTTTGTTCGTAGACAAACCGGAAGATGTCTCAAGAACATGTTCCATTGATGGCTTGTGTATAACTAGGATCGATACTCCAAGATTTAAGCAATAAGCACGCGTGCAAACATGTCACACTCATGATAGGCATGCTCAAGAACATTTGACTTTGAGGATTTATTTGTTTATTTATGATTTTGTGATGTTTTCATCAGCAGCAATTTAGTATATAACAATTATATATGATATTGTCAACCGTATCATTTCAAGCACACAAGCCAATTAGAAGTTTGGATCATTTCAAGGAAGGTGTGTCTAGAAAGTAAAAACTCTTAAAAGCTAGATATATCTTCATTATTATTAGTAAGAAAGCTAGAGGCTATATATTTATTTTTCTTTTGGAGTAATAACCATATTAAGAACTACATTAACACTTATTACCAAGTTACCAATGATGACAAAGGAATCATTGATTAGTAGTAACTCAAGGTTGCAAAAGTCGCTAGGTGGACCTTAGACGATCGACTGGAGAGTTGAGTGTACTCAGAGTACTCAGAAAGTACTCGGAGAGTAATCTGACATAATAAATATAAAGAAAATTAATTTTTGGATATCATAAATATATCAAATATATATATATAAGATAAATATATTTTTAAATACTAAATTATTCTAAAAGTGTTAATTACTAATTAAAAAACAGATATTCGTTCTTTATATTATAGAAACGCGGATTATTATTTTTTTTTTTATTAATTTTCTAAGTTAAAATCGGTCAAGATGACTGACAACATGTGATTCTGGCTGAGGTTGACCACCTTTTATCAATTCTTAGTAGCTAGGCGGGGTTAAAGAAACTCACTTCGGCGCCATAACTTGTGGCGGGTAATTAAGGAGTACTTGGCCTTGTAGACCTACTTTTACAATATTGAAGTAACTTACTAATGCTCTTCATGCCATTGTTGGATGAAGTTGTAATTGCTCTTATTTACCATTTATTATTAGCTGCAACTTACTACTGATTATCAATTCCCACTGGATACAAAGTTACCGTCATGGCTCTGTCCCTTGTACTGCACCTAGGCATTGTCCCAGGCCTTGCTAAGGTGATGGTGCCCGTTGGGAACTTCCATGGCTTGGGGAGTTTCATCCCTTACACACCTTCTAACTCGTATTAATATTTATTCAAATTTTTTCTTTTGTTTTAAGTAAATTTTGGCTAACCTTCTTGGTGATACTAAAGTCGCCATCATATAAAAAGTTTCTAAAAATTTTCAATTAATGGTATTCATTTGTTAAACCCCATTCTCCATATATTTGTCTTAGAGATCCAATAACCCTAGATCCACAATCAATTTAAATCTCACATTTAGGTAATCCAAGATCATCATCTAATCCTCATAATATTTACTCTTCCAAGTATTAATTTTATCTCTACAATCACTCATCAACTCCCTTTGCATAGTGTTTACCCACAAGTAGTGATGGTTTAGGGGCCTTGACTACTACCCGGATGATATTAGTGTAGTCGCTTCCACTAGCCATTGGTTGTTTACAGAAACTCACATCGTCTTTAACGTGTTTGAAACTCGTGTAGACAACGATGATCTTAATGACGACCACAAATATGTATGTATTAATAACTACTTAAAAGTCGAAACAAGACAAACCCGAGCATCTAAAATTTTTAAAGAAGACAAATCCAAGCTCACTAAAGATGAAGTCGGCTCCATCAAGTTTAATCATACTCGGCTCCACTCCAATGGCATAATCATGCCTTCATCAACTTGTTTCACATAGACCCCATAGAGAAGATTTTGTACAGTGGATGTTGATTGTTAATGTTTATTTGTTTTAGATTTGCATGTTTTTTCCGTAATTTAATAATAGCCTGATACATGACACTTCCATATTCGGTTGAAGACGACGATATGGAGTTCAATTCACTTCCATATTCGATACATGGCCAACAAAAGCTTTCATGTATAAAACAACAAAATATACGCGTACACTGTCAGGTTTTTTTATCATGATATTCAACTGAGAAAACCATGCTGCCAAACTCTACCATGGTCATGTTAACTACAACCCAAGCAATGTGAATACAATCCAACACTCAAAATTCCAACTCTTTATAAAAAAAAATTCGTAGCGGGTTTATAGAGGGAAACACTAGTAACGCTCAATATCTTGGAGGCAGTCATAGAAATGTGACATGTTAATTTTTTTCTTGCCCGAGTAAATTTCTTCGGCATTTCCACCTGATTCTCCTTGTGCCGCCATCTCCACCACCATATAAAGCCTCTTAAGTGGCATCTGAAACACCGACACAAACATATCACCATTTAGTTAACTTTTTAAAAATAATAATACATAAATATTTGATAAATCAAGAATCTTGCATCATTTAAAGCCTCAGCAGCAGCATCAACATCCTCGTTAGCAAACACATTAAGTTGTTGCAATACCTGAAAACACAAAGATTTAGACATAAAACATCAAAAACATAAAACAAAAGACAAAACATGTAACAAGGAAACTTACCTTTTTAACATCCTCGGTCTTCAATGTAGGAACATTATAAGTGACCGAGAAAGCATCACAAACGCCAACCGACTCCAAGAAAGATACTTCACTTGTTGTCCCGATCACCAGACATATTTTTACCCTGAAGTTTAAGTAACAAAAACATAATTTAATTATGTTTAATCTCATTCAGTTGGCAAATTATTATATCCAAATAGAAAAGAATATACCTTTGGAGGAAGCCTTTTGAGAAGGACCATTAAGGTCTGAGATATTAAGTTTGAAAACCGAGGGCCGATGGCAACATATTCCAGTAGTCTGTATTTGTGAATAATTTAGAATAATTAATAGATTAACCAGCAACTGATACAAATTTCATTTATACTAAGGCCATGTTTGGGATTCCTTATTTGCACTGACTTATACAAGTTGTTTTTGATAAGTCCTAACTTATCAAAAACTGTTTTTTTTCCTTCTTTAAAAACTTAAAAAAATCACATTACCCAAACACCTTTTTAACTTACAAAAGTTAATAAGTTATAAGGAGGTAAAAATAAGGAATCCCAAACACCCCCTAATTATATATATATTAAAAACCAAAATTTGCACAACTCATATGAAACACTATTCACATCCACTTAAATTTGAGCCACACAATTTTATTCTTTCTTCTTATTTTAACATGTTATCCCTTAATTTGAACCACACAATTCTAAGTTTTATTTTAATATTGTTTTATCTCTATAAATATCTTTTACATATTTTGTTTTTCACTTACAAATTTTGAAATATTATGTTTTCTTAAATGCCAAATATAACATTATGAAATTCTTAATTTTACCAATGTAGTTATTAATAATTCATAAGCAAGTCAATTACCTTTCAATATCATCAAGGACAATAATGCTCAGTGTTGACTTATAAGCATCCTCAAAGACCTTGACGATTTGCGCGCATTTACTCGGTTCGCTAAGTCCAATCATCGATTCAGCAGAAATCTACAAATATTGTTTTATTTCTATAAATATCTTTTACATATTTTTTTTTTCACTTACAAATTTTGAAATATTATGTTTTCTTAAATGCCAAATATAACATTATGAAATTCTTAATTTTACCAATGTAGTTATTAATAATTCATAAGCAAGTCAATTACCTTTCAATATCATCAAGGACAATAATGCTCAGTGTTGACTTATAAGCATCCTCAAAGACCTTGACGATTTGCGCGCATTTACTCGGTTCGCTAAGTCCAATCATCGATTCAGCAGAAATCTACAATTATAGAAAACATATGTTGATTTTACATAACAATAACAATAACAATAACAATAACAATAATAATAATAATAATCAGTGAACAGATTATTTAAATTTTAAATATAAAATAACTTACAATCTTCACATAGGGGAAGTCGCTACCTATACCAACAGTAGCTGCCATTGCAGTCTTACCACTGCCAAAGATGATAAAAGAAAAGTTGTGAGCTTGGAGAAATTATTATATTAGAATCAGTTAACTATTAATCAAAGTTCAAGACCATAATTTACCTGCCACTTGGACCTTCTAGAAGAACTGTTATGAGTGGGCTACCTCTGCTAACCTTAACTTCCTCTGCTAACAGCATGGTTCTTTTAAAGATATGATCATGTCGTTGACCACAGTCTACTATTCCATTCAGTCTACATTGATTTATAGAAATTCAAAATATGTTACAAAATTATTAATTAAAATGAAAAAAGAAGCTTGAGAGTTGAGATAATATCATAATTTTACCTGCAACGTTCAAGGTCGTCTGTTGAAGCACCAAATGCAGGAGTAACTTCGTGAAGAGCATTCAAGAAATCCTCCATTGTGACTTTTATGCTTTCTTCATCAATTGTTTTGGTTAAATCATCAAGGCTGAGCTGGCGGTTGAGGGCGTAAGAAACTGCACTTTTCACCACACCTTCAAGTTCTGCTCCACTGTAGTTCTTCGTTCGTGCAGCTAAAATGCAATTCATTAGAATTCATTAAACCGTAATATTTTTATTCTTCTCGTTAAAATATAAATAGAAATGCAAAAATAATTATACCAAGCTCTTGCAAGTTAACATCTGGAGCTAGAAAAGAATTCTCTTTCATCTTATTTGTATGAATCTGAAGAATTTGGAATCGACCGTTTTCATCAGGAAGGCTAATTTCCACTTGAACTTCCAACCGACCGGGCCTAAACAAGGATTGAAAAAATATTTAACAAAAATAGCACTAATCAATGACATTTAAGTAGGCTTGTAAGCTAACTGAAGGTTCAGTAAACAATCTGGCAGGAAGTTCGTTTACTTAATAAATGAACAAGATTTATTGTTCATTTAGTTAAATGAACGAACATTCACACATGTCTCGTTAGTTCACTTATGTTCGTGAACGTTTGCTTACGTTCGTTCATTCATGTTAAGCGAGTAAAGTGCGATTTCCATCCCTGTGGTTTGTTAAAACTTGCTATTTCAGTCCAAAAGTTTAATTTGGTTCAGTTACGTCCATTGGGCTACGTTCGTGAATTGTTCGTTTTTAATGTTAACAAATGAACATAAACGAATGCAAGCACCTCATCTTCTTAACGAACAAACATAAATACGAAAACCTCGTCCGTCTGATTGTTCATGTTCAGTCAGAGTTAAACGAACGAACACGAATATGGTCCGTTCGTGTTCGTTTACAAGCCTACATTTAAGTTATAGCATCTTAATGAGAGATAAAGAACTCGCCTCAAAAGAGCTTCATCAAGCAAATCCTTTCTATTTGTCATACCAATAAGCAAAACATTATTCAATGCTTCCACACCGTCTATCTAAAGAAGAGATTTTCCACAGTCAAATAGTCGATAATTATTGTTTTTTGTTAATTATAAAGTTGGGATTTGAAAATTTTATCCAACCTTTGTAAGAAGCTGATTGACAATGCTATCGTGCACTCCTGTGCCATCCCTCGTTGAACCTCTAGACTTACAAATGGCATCAATTTCATCAAAAATGATCACATGCAAGTCACTTTGATCGCCTGAAACAGTTTGAAAACGGGTATCAGAACTGAAACGAAATTTGTTACAAAATCAAGATTTTAACAAGTAAAGAGTTGCACCTCGTGTTCTTTGATCTTGTTCAGCATCAGCAAATAAGTCCCTTACATTCTTCTCAGTTTCACCAACAAATTTACTCAGCACTTCAGGTCCATTCACAATCTATTTCGTATAATTAACAAAAAGAATCATCAATAGAATCATTAAACGCAGTTGTGGATTCACAATCACATAATAAACAAAAGGGAATATAAAAATAGGTCAATGCATGCATAGAGTACCTTTGGGTCCTTCCCGTTCAACATTTTTCCAATCTGACGAGCCATACAGTCTTGCCAGTACCAGGGGGACCGTATAACAGCATTCCCTTGACATGCTTTACACCCAGTCTAATGAACAAAGATTCACATTCCCATTATAAATTAAAAAAAAGTAATAAATAAATTTCACATTTAAGAAAATATCATAGACATTACTTGCTTGCCACATGTGGAGGAAAAACCCTGGAAGCGAAAGCTCTTCTAAATATATCTGCAAACTCATTGCTCAAACCACCAATACCGAGTGTTTGGAGGTTAAATTCCTTGTGCTTGAAAATGTTGCTGCTAGCAGCCTCGCGCTGATTTATAATCTGCACATACAGAAAAAAAATTATAGAACTGAATAAATGGTCAAAAAGTCAACACAATAGTGCTTTATAGAACCTTTATTCCACTAGAATTAGAAGCTTCAAACACAATGTATGAATCTTCAGAAAGCAGGCCCCTTTCAATGTTTGATTTTCCCTGTCCTTCCACAGCAACTTGGGTGACCGTGAAGATATAACCATTTCCCTGATGCTCAAATGTTACCCTTTGTCCAGATGTCAAAACCTGCATTGAAGCAAATACATATATAAGAACATCGATGCCTCGTTGTAATTACAATCGTTAAGTTGAACAAAACATCAACGTACCTGGTTTGCAAATCTTTTCCTAAGCTGTTTAGCTAAAAGAACAGCATCAACCTGCAAAATTAACAATGTTGGAATCTTCAGATGATAACTAAAAGGACGAAAGAAAACACATGCTTAGTTTAAAAGAATGAAACTTGCCTGCTCTTCTTTATTCCCTTTCTTCACAAATTCCAACTCAAGGGTAAGTAATGCAATATTGAAATCTTCAGGTGGAATAAACCTAAAAAGATTGGTAAAATGAATTTATAAGAGAATCAACAAAAAACTTAGTTATTGCACTACAATAAGCATAACCACAAACCTGCTAACAGATACTGAATCTCCAGTAGAAACTCTTGCATGGCGTCTTTGGATGGCATTAAGCCCAATTTGTCCGCTTTGTATGGTATCATACGCAGTTTGTTGCAGTTAAGTGAAACAATAAAGTGTGTTTTTATAGATAACATGATAACAACAGTAATTCAAAGCTCAAACAGCTCGTTTAAATAGATAAATAGCACGGCTTCAGTCACTAGATATAATGTCCTTGACATAAACAATAACTAAACAGTAACATGAACTATATATAATCTTCTAAGGAACTTCAAACAAACACGGATCTAGACTAAACAAGTTATCTGCCTAGTGTCAACCCTAATGTTGGTAAACCACTGTACTATGCTAACAACAATAAGTAATGAGAAGAAAAAGGCTAACAATCAGGGGTGTAAACCAGACAGGTCGAGCCTGAGCTTGACCAGGCTCAATTTCAGCTCATTTAGATCTCTTTTTCTAAATCTTAAGCTCGGCTCGTGAGCCGTTTTTTCAAGCTTGGGCTTGGGTCGAGCTCCGCATTTATTATTTATTAATTAATTTATACATGGTTTAACGTTTTTTTCTACGAGTTGAGAAGAACCTAAAACGAGCTTGAGCTTGGCTCGAGCTCATATAATACCTTAAATCCTTAATCGAACCAAAGCTCGACTGTGGAGTGTGAAATTAATAATTTAATGTATAGAAGTCTAAAACAGGTAAAACTATAAAATACACAAGTCTCGTTAACGCTCGACGAGCCTAAACGAGCTTCCCGTACAACGCCCAAGCTCAGACTTGAAAAATAAACTAAACGAGCTTTATTTGAAGCTCGAAAAAGCTCAGCTCGTTTAATATCTATTAATTAACTTATATATTTGTAATATTTTCTATATATTTTGAGAAGAACCTTAAACGGACTTGAGCTTAATCGAGCCGAAGCTTGGCTCATGCTTGGCTGTGCAGTGTGAAATTAATGCATAGAAGCATGGACGCAGGGCTCAATAACTAAACTAAACGAGCTATATACGAGGCTCAAGCTCGGAAAAGCTTGGCACGTTTTGAGGTTTCTATCGATCTAATCTCGAGCATCTCGGCTCGTTTGCATCACTACTAACAAGTAAAGCTAGAAAACACGAGATCCTAAAATATCAAATTAGGTTAAACACTACACTCGTCAAAATACTAATTAAACAAATTAAAATATCAAATTAGGTTAAAATTATAAAAGGATATGCTACGGAGAGAACGAAGACGTCACCGACGAGAGCAAGCGCGAGGTTAGATCCAGGCACGGCGAATTGACGGAGATCGGACGGTGAGCAGTAGGCGCAATTGGTGTACGCCAGATCCTTGGCCGGCGTGTTTGTTACGATCATCGTCGTTGATGATCCTGAGCTTCTATACATTGTATTGTATTGTACAGATCAATTGAAATTATCAGAATATTATTATTATTAGTAGTACTGGTTTTTGTTTGAAGGAATAAAGAAGACGTGATATGACGGTTTGGATTGTTGACGGGGTTAAGAAATGAAATATGACCGGGTTAAGGCTTTGAACCGTTTGCACCAGCGTCAGTTTATCTCAATGATGTTGGTCATGGTTTCTGGAAAAGTGAGTTTTACAAAGTAACCCCTAACGTTACCTTAATAGGCAACTTTAATCTAAAATGTTAAAGCTCGGGTTTTTTTAAGTCTATCTTGTAACTGTTTTGTAACTTTTAGGTGCGGTTTGTTTTTTAAGAGTTAAAATGTTTACAATTTGTGCATCACATTTGAGGATCTCTGTAGAAGAATAAGTGGATCAAAGGTTTGCAGTCTGTAATAAGAAGGTTGTTTGTGAAGAGGTATGTACCCGCCTCAACACCAAGCAAGCCGGGTCAACCCGCAAGATAAAGACATTATGAAGGCACAAAGCCAAAACCCAGGCGCATGGCGCATACAAAACATGCTCAGGCATCATATGCTCGCGCATCACATATGCGCGCGGCGCATATCGCATGCTCTTGCACATCACATATGCTCGCGCGTCACAATTGCGCGTGGCGCACCAGCGCGCGGCGCATATCACACGCTCATGCATATCACACCTGCGCATGAAATATCTGCGCGTGAGAATAAAAAGAAGACTTCGCGCATCCTCAGGATGGGCGCATATCACACGTGCACATAATCAACCTCGTCCTTATCCAAATCAGGGTTAGGGCAACCTTGATTGTGCACGTCAGACAATCTTCTAGAAGGCATCTTTTTAAGGAGTAAGAATATGCTGATGTTGACAGCTGCCAAATGAAAGGTCGACAACTCAGCATGACACATGTGCTACCACATGATTACAACCAACGAGAAAGCGCCAGGTGTCCCAGAGGACACATGGCGCAGTGCGGTTGGAGGAGGCCAACGAGGCTGAGCCCAACCAGTGGAAACCCTAGCACTATAAATACAGCATCAACTCCACTTTGATGACACATTCATTCACACTCAATCATTGACAGTTACAAGCAGTGATATCACATTCAATCATATTGAATTATATTCACTCACAGTCAGTTACAGGAAAACACACAGTCACATCATCAAGGGTATTCAGCGATTCAGCAATACTCTTGAGATTGACTTACCTACAAACATTATTATCTTCTCCAAAAGATACTGATTCTCACGCCGGAGGGTTACCCCAAAGAGGACCCCTCTGTCCCTTTCTGAGGGGTAAGTAACGGCGCTGTTCATTTTGTAGGTGGAAGAACTCGGATCCAGAAGAACCATCGGTGAAATAGTTTAATCACACCCGAGGAAAGTAGATCTGCTACCAGTGAGTAGATCCACGTTTCTTCAGTTTGTGTTTTAACGTATGTAGACTGTTGTCACACCCGACTTAGGGCATAGGAGTTTGACCAATAGTTGGTACATGTTTTGTAAATGTATCAGAGTTATAGGTTAATTTTAGCGAAAGACTTAAAGGTTTAATATAATATTAATTTACATTGAAAATTTACTTAAGAATTAAATACCCAAGTTGAAAGTTTACAAAATATTGTTATTAAATATTACAAGGATTCGTATATCAAAAACTGAGCCATCAAGTAAGCAGACTTCTATCTCCGGGATGACTCTAATCCTTGTGTCTAGTAATCATCAAACTTAGTTACCTGCAAGTGAGATTAAAATACGTCAGCTAAATGCTAGCGAATCGTTATGACTCTAAAAGCATATAAATAACAATCATAATACAAATATAGTTTTCTTGACAAGCTCAGCAGATATATTGCTATACCCGGTATATGTAACACTGCCCTACACACACACAAGTCTCCGAGCCACGTAGCCCATTCCGGAGAAATTATATATGACCATTAGCCCTCAACCACGTAGCCTTTGACTGTTTAGGCTTAACGGTTATGTTTGGATCCAGACACATGTGTATTCGGTCTGAGTTGTTTTATTCTCTAATTTGTAATAACGTTTTAGAGATCACGTAATCTCATGTAAATATTTGACTGACTCTATAAGATAAACAACCTGTCTACCATATAGAGTATATAAAACTGTTTTGACTAATTGTAAAGGTTTAACATATTCACCTGTACCAATGATGTGATTGTTTGAAAACCTTTCTTGATTGTGACTGATTGTTAACATATAAACAAATAGGTTTGAATGATCACCCTGATGGTGTTTATAGATTAGACTGCAGACTTTAAGTCTGGTTTTAACCTTGATTAGGTTTGTGAATGTATTTTGAAATCATGATTGTATTTGTGTGACGTTTGGTATAACATGCTTTGGCCTAATAGGGTCTATCACGTTGACAAACTTCTCCAGGTAAGTAAACGGGTCCCGCGGTTGATTGGGATGTGTACGAATTACTTACCTTAGGCAAGAAGAGTCTACTAATGATATCCCCCTTCCAGTTACTACATGCCCGTCAAAATATAGTTTTGTATAACATTATATTTATAAAAATAATGCTTGATTGAAATCTGTTTGTGAATGCTTTTGAAAATACTTTCAAGGTTAAAGGCCATAGCCTTGACTGAGTCTAAGCTTAATATAATAGGATTGACAATAACTTAAACTGAGATTCTACCTTAGTGAATGCTTTGGAATACTTATACTAAGGCATAACTTCGCTCCTAACTTGCTTAACTGCTCTACGGATCATTATAACTCCAATACTTGCATGAACTTCACGAAAACGGATCTAGGAACTTCTCGGCAAGGCTAGTACGCTTTCCAACACTAAGTGTGTGTTTGTGATGGTGAATGTGGGATGAATGGGGTTTAAACCCGTAGCCCCCTTTTATAGGCAAAGTTTTGGGGACTGTCGCGTAGCGCGATGGTCTTTTCCTTAGGCCATCGCGTAGTGCGACGCCGCAATTAACAAGATGATACCACGTGTTGACACGTGGTTGGCTACGTAGCCCTGATTACTTAATGGGGTATCGCATAGCGCGATGCCCCTCTGACTCCGGGTCGTCGCGTAGCGCGACACCCCCTTTTTCTTGGCTTTATGGGAATCTGCATCGCGTAGCGCGATGATCCTATTTATCTACCCATTGCGTAGCGCGATGGGTCTGAAAAATCCAATTTTTCATTTTCAATCCTTTAGGTTTCAGAATTGTCACTTTTGGCCCAAAATTGATCAGGGTATTCCGAGATGTTACAACTGTTAAAATAAAATGAAATTTAAATAAACTTGTTTTTTTAACTTTAAAAGAGTGTTTCAACATTAAGATTTAAATAATGGTTATACAACACTTAAATAATGTTCATTAAACCGCAATAACATTTTTTTTAAAATTATGTTATTGAAAGAACTGGGTACTGCTTTCAATCTCATCACGAAGAAATTTTGGCAGATAGAAAACTCAAAGGGTGTGTTAGTTTCACTTACGGTCAACGCTGAAGTTCAAAAGAAACGGCGGTCGGTGGTGGTGGAGAGCAGCGGGGACAAAGGTAGCGAAGCAGGGTACAGTAGGTTTATGCCTTGAGTGTTGGGTTTCAATCGGTGGAGTAGGGGTTGTGGAAGGGCTACGCCGGTGGAGGAACGAAGGGTGGTGGATAGGGTTGAGAGTATGTGAAGGAGAAAAATAGTTTATGTGGTTATAAAGAGGTTAGGAGAGGTAAAAAGAGGTTGTGCGACATCTGCACCATGAAGAGCCGGCACATATGTTGTTTAATGAAACGTCTACGAGAAAGCAAACACCCTGTTAAAGCTCATGTATGCGCGTGGTCTGCGCGACGCATATAGAAGAGCTCCCGCAGAGCGTTTTTCAGAAAACAAACACCACCTTAGTTTGTTATTTTTATATTTATCTCTATACAAGTTTGGGACGTGCGAGAGGTTTGGTGTTTCGTGTTCATCATTCGCTTTTCAACCTATAGTGAAGAGATTAGAGAGAGAAGGTAAAGCAAAGAAGGAACACGTTGGTGGTATAGGAAAGAAGGTCAAGCTATGAAGAAACAAAGGAGGGCGGTGGTGGATGGGATGCGAGAAGCATTATAAAGTTGTAACTAGAGGTGGCAATATGAGTGGGTTGGGTTGGATTTGGGTGATAGGTTAGAATGAGTTTGGGTCAGAATGAGTATTTAAAATAAAGGGTTAGGATGAGTATGAGTTAAGATGGGTAAAGTTAATCCATCTTAACCCAAATAAAGGTTAAAAACTTAAAATCCAAAGGGTTTTAAAAACCCCTAAAAAATATTAAAAAAATTTAATAAAAAATTAATAACTCAATATATAAATAAAAACGCAAAAAGTAAAATAACAAAAATGTCTCCCCGTTCTCGTTCATTAAAAAATATCAAAAATGCAAAAACTAAAACAACTAAAATGGTTCCCCCGCCTTCCTTGTTCATTAAAAAAATCCGGTTTTGTCTCGGTTCAAATTCGGTTTTTTCAGTTTTTTTCGCTTCGGTTTTGCTTTTTTTCATTTCGGTCGGTTTCGATATATGTTCGGTTTCAATGATTTCGGTTTCGATTTCTCGGTTTCTATTCGGTTCCGTGGGTTTTGTTTGAAATAAAATTGGATAAATCTTGTTTTAGTTCATTCTAACCCATAAACAAACCCATAATCCATAACCAAAAGTCACTAGTATTTTCCTAACTCATCTTAAACTTATTCCAAAATTCTTTTGATCAATTCTGACCTATTTCAATTTTAAAAGCTATCCAAATTGACCTAAAACAACCCATTTGGGTTTGTTTTGTCACCCTTAATCGTAACATATGATTGCATTTTTGTATGAACTGGATAATGTAGCCTTTGTCGTGACAGAGCTTCTCCTTTTATATGTTGATGATGATGTTTGGTGACATAGCATTTGAGAAAAATAAAAATAAAAAAAATATTAAGAGCATCCGTATCTCTTCTCGTATCTCAAAATTTAAAATTACATTAAAAATTATTACATTTTCTTTTTTATTTTCAATTAAATAATATTTGTTGATAACTTTATCATTATCTTTTCTTTTTCTATCACTCACAAATACTTTCAAAAAAATATTAAAAATTTAATAAGGTGCTAAACTTTTCAAATTTATACAGAAAAAACATTATATTTTTTCACTTTACTTCGCTAGCAACACCTCAAACCACTTTATGCATTGGAGTTTGGACCAAGCGTACTTAGGCATGTTGGCATTGTGTGTGCAAATGAAAAAACTAGATCCGGAAGAACAACTATGTATGTATGCAAGATTGCATACACACATGATGCACTTAGGCTTGCAAACGATCTCATTTTTCTAAAACACAACAAATTATTCTCATGAAATATTGTTTGTCTAATTTTTATTAAAAAGATAGAAATGCTAAATAGAAAAAATAATTGAGTAATATTGATAGAGAGTTTCGACTACACCACATTTTTGTAAAACTCTGAAATATTGTCTGGATACCATGTGACATAAAAAGCTCAAAGATAAAATATTTTAACTAGACATGATTTTATAAAAGCCTCAATCGCATTATTAATCAATGAACAAGACATTAATGCTTTTAAAAGACAAGCCCTTTCACTAGTTCACATGTCGTTTTGCTTCTTGCTAGGCCCCTTGTTAATTTATTAAAAAAGAAACCCAAAATGGTTACTTGATAATTGGTAGATCATTTGTGGAAAAATCAACACATGACACACGACATATTGACATCTAAACTTGCCCAAATAAATAAATAAACAAACAAACCAAACTATAAGTTAGTTGACATCATTTGTAAATAACTAAATACATAACAATTTCTTTCATTATTATTCAGAGTTACTTGAAACACACACTGATATCTATCTATCTATTAGTCGACCCGAACCCGATGACCTCCAAATCGATCTGCACCGGATCTTTATCAGATCACATTTCCACCAAATCACTAATCCTACATGTCGCTGCCGCAGCCGCTGTAGCCGTCGGTGCACACGCTTACTTTTATTATTATTACCGCCGATCCGCCACCATGTTTCGGAGCCGGGTTGTCGGCATAATTCCGGCCCGGTTTGCTTCTTCCCGGTTTCAGGGTAAACCCCTCGTTGAGATCCTCGGCAAACCCATGATCCAGGTTCTGTTTAAACCCTTAATTGATAACATTGTTTGAATTATTAGTGGGTTTGATTGTGCTTTTAAGTTAAAATTAGTCAATTATTACTAAAGTGTTGTACAGTATTTGGATTATATAATAATGAATCTGTGTCTGATTGATGCTAATTGTGTAGATGCAACAGGTCATGTGATTTGATTGCCTCACAATTGGGTTTTGAGTTGGCGTAATTAACCCGTTTAAGAAAATGGGTCGTGTTCGGGTTAACATGTTTAACCAGTTTAGTTGAATGGGTCGACCCACTAACCAGTTTATGACACGACCTAAACACGATACAAAGATAATTAGGTTTTTTTGTTGGCGTACCTGACCCGTTTAAGAAACTGGTCCGGTCGTGTTCGGGCTGATCCGTTTATCCCATTTAGTTAAACTGGTTGACCCACTAACCAGTTTATGACTTGACCTGAACACGATATGGAAATAATTAGGTTTTTGGGCCGTATCTAACCGTTTAAGAAACTGGTCCGGTCGTGTTCGGGCTGGCCCGTTTATCCTGTTTAGTTAAACGGGTTGACCCACTAACCATTTTATGAGACGAGCTGAATACGATATGGAAATAATTAGGTTTTTGGGTTGGCGTATCTAACCCGTTTAAGAAACTGGTCCGGTCGTTTTTGGGCTGATCCATTTATCCTGTTTAGTTAAACGGGTCGACCCACCAACCAGTTTATGAGACGAATTGAACACGATATGGAAATAATTAGGTTTTTGGGCCTTATCTAACCGTTTAAGAAGCTGGTCCGGTCGTGTTCAGGCTGGCCTGTTTATCCCGTTTAGTTAAACGAGTCGACCCACTAACCAGCTTATGACTTGACCTGAACACGATACGGAAATAATTAGGTTTTTGGGTTGGCGTATCTAGTCCTTTTTAAAAAACGGGTTGTGTTCGGGTTGACCCGTTTAGTTAAACAGATCGACCAACTAACTCGATTAACCCAATTTTTACAACACACCAACTTGATTAACATATTTACAACTTGACTATTGCTAACCCGTTTGAGACGTTTAAATAAATGGGTTAAGTGGTCGTGTTCGAGTGTTTCGGTTATATAATTTTAAGTAACGGCGTATTTGTGTGATTCAATTACCTCACAGTTAGGTTTGAGTTGGCGTATTTAACCTGTTTTTTAACAGGTCGTGTTCGGGTTAACCTGCTTAACCGGTTTAGTTAAATAGATTGACCTACTAATGAGTTTATGGCACGACCTGAACATGATACGAAAATAATTAGGTTTTTGGGTTGACATATCTAACCCTTTTTAAGAAACGGGTCGTGTTCGGGTGGACCCATTTAGTTAAAACAGGTCGACCAACTAACTCGACTAACTCAATTTTTACAATAAACTAACCTGATTAACATGTTTACAACATGATTATTACCGGCTAACCCATTTGAGATGTTTAGATAAATGTGTTAAACGTTGTCTTTGGTTTGACCCGTTTCGTTAAACAGATCGGCCCACAAACTCGATTAACCCAATTTTTGCAACGAACCAATTTGATTGACATGTTTAGAACTTGACTATTACCCGCTAACTGGTATGAGACGTTTAGATAAATGGGTTAAACGGGTCGTGTTCGGGTTACATGATTTTTAGTGTGTATGGGTAAGGGCTGATATTTTGACACGAATAAATTTATGGGTCATGTTTGGGTTGAACGATATAAGCAGTCGACCTGACAATATTGATACCCCTAGGTTGATATGTTCCTCGTGTTTAATTTAATTAAACAATACGTTACACCTATATGTTACAGCCCGTTTAACACGTTTACAACTTGATCCGAGTTTTTCATTCTCTTTCTACAGAGAACTTGGGAGAGAGCAAAGTTAGCAGCAACTCTGGATCGTGTTGGTAAGTATTTAAACTTAGTTTTGAATTTGTTATTCGTTATCGCATTCTCATACTTTTATGATTCGAGTATAAAATGGTTGTTGTTCCATGAATCATTCTCATGAAATTAGCACTGGGAATCATTGAATGAAAGAATTGGTTTAATTTTTACCTTGATAAGCCGATTAATCTATAACTTTGGTAGCAAAATTGAACATTAATTATGTTGTAGTTGTGGCAACCGATGACGAAAAGATTGCAGAATGCTGTAGAGGATTTGGTGCTGATGTAATAATGACCGCAGAGTCGTGCAGAAACGGTATATCATGTTTATCTTCGTTTCATTATCAAGCTAAGCTATAACAATATAGTTTGTCGGTTAACAAATATTATTATTTGTTTGCTGTTAACTTTTAGGTGCCGAGAGGTGTAGTGAAGCGCTTCAAAAGCTTGAGCAAAAGTATGACATTGTTGTCAATATTCAAGGAGACGAACCTTTAATCGAACCTGAAATAATTGATGGGATTGTCAAAGCTCTACAGGTAAAACACGCGCTGATCAAATTCTTAACATTTTAAAATCATTTTATATTTGTATTACGTTATTGATTTATGTCGTTTGCAGACCACCCCGGATGCAGTTTTCAGCACAGCAGTAACAGCTTTGAAACCAGAAGATGCGTTTGATCCGAATCGCGTGAAATGTGTGGTTGATAATCGCGGTTATGCGATCTACTTTTCTCGAGGGCTGATCCCTTTTAACAAGTTTGTGTTTCTTTTATTTTAAAATTTTAATCTTTTTAACATTTTCATATCCTTATTTTTAATTTGTTCCCAATTTTTTATCTAGGTCTGGAAAAGTCAATCCTGCATTCCCATATAATCTTCATCTAGGTATTCAGGTACAGATTAAAAAAAAAGAAAAAATATTATTGTATTTATATATATTAAAAAAAAAAGAATCTAAGAATTTTGTTTCAAAAAACAAATTTTATTATTGTATTTATGTATATTAAAAAAACAGAAAAAAATCTAAGAATTTTGTTTCAAAAAACAAATTTTATTATTGTGTGTGTATATATATATATATTAAAAAAATGTGTATAATCTTCATCTAGGTATTCAGGTGCATATTCAAAAAAACAAGTTTTATTATTGTGTTTTATATATATTAAAAAAAAAGAAAATAATCTAAGTATTTTGTTTTACAGAGCTATGATTCTGAGTTTCTAAAGATATATCCTGATTTGACTCCAACTCCATTGCAACTGGAAGAAGATTTGGAACAGTTAAAAGTTCTCGAAAATGGTTACAAGATGAAGGTACTGAAACTAGTCTCTTAAATAATATTAAAAGACGGCGTCTGAATCTTGTTTTTAAAATTTCTTGCAGGTAATAAAAGTTGATCATGACGTGCATGGTGTCGATACGCCTGAAGATGTTGCCAAGATTGAAAGTTATATGCGCGAAAACAACTTGTTGTAGATTCAATGTCGGGAGCTGTGTAGTTGCGATGAGGTTTGCTGCCAAAGTACTTAAAATTTCATCATACTAGTGTTTGTTATTCTTTGTTTATTTTCATCGGTGAGTGTATTTTGTAAGTTAAAGCTTGAATTTTTAACCGTGATGATGTATGTTTCTACTGAGTTTGTAATATACTTTGAGCACATTATATTATAGTTTGTGGAACAGAATTACTTACTGTAACAGTTAATTATTTAGTTTATTAAAAGGGAGTTTGTGGTACCTATTTAATGGTCTGAAAAAAGGCTTAGAGTTGTTTTTTTGGGCTAAAGTCTGCGGCGTTAATTCTTCCGATAAAAGAAGTAAAGTCACTTGAGGTGGATGTGCGCTATCGGTTTATGGATTCAAATTGGTCCGGCTTTGAAACCAGTTTAGGGTCGAGAAAATTCAGCTCTATAGAAAGGGTCGGGCTGTAACCGGGGCAGGTTCAAACCAGTTTATTGTAAACTTTTCTTTTTTTTCTTTTTTCATAAACAAAAATGAACTAAACATAAAGAACTGAAAGTTTATTTTTTTCCCGTTTGACTGTCATTTTTTGTAATCGTTTTGATTTTAATGAGAAATAGTAGACCAATTTTTATTTAATAAAAAATAACATCATAAATTCTAATACACTGAAAAGAAAAAAAAATACTAGCTGTAATCTACTTTTTGAGGCTTAATTTCTTATTCGTCGGCTCGGTTCGTCGTTATTATCGTAAACACCCAAAAAAAGTGGTAAAAAAAGACCTCTTATGGTAAAAAAAAAAAAAAAAACTACTAGCTTTTAAATGTTCGAAAGTGGTTTGGAAACCATTTTTAGCGATTAGTTCCAACTGGTTACAAACCGTCGGGTTGGGTTGGGATTCAAATTGGTTTGAGTCAAACCGGTTGGAGGGTGGCTCAAGGTTAGATCAATAACAACTTAGGCAAGCCAAACTGGTTCTTTAGCCAATCTCTAACTTGAGAGGATAAATATGTAATAACCAGTTCAATATATAAAAGTTTATCTTATTGGTTATCTCTTAACCATTAAGAGTCTATGAACCGTTAAAAGGTAGTAGCCTTTTAATGATCATTAAGAGGGTACAAGAAAAAATTACTATGTTCGGGTGGAAAGCTCATGCGGGTAGAATTGCCACTAGTACCGCACTCATGAGGAGGAGCGTGAATACCAGAACCGCGACGTACCCTTTCTGTTTGGAATTTGATGAAACTTCGGACCATGCGTAGCTTTATTGTTCGGAGTCGGATTGTCTTTGGCAACGGGTTGCGAGATGATGTAGGTTACCAATGTTCTTTACCTTCTTTATCAATACGGCTCGGGCTCGTCTCAAGTTTGTTCAAAGGTAATAAAAACGATCTTTCGGGTAACAATTAGATGCATATGTAAAGCGAGAAATGAGAAGATTTCAATGGCGTCAACACAGGTCCAGCTCAAATAGTGGAGAATATAAAAATTTTAAGCTTTTTATGGGTGGCTTCCAGATCGAACAATTTAGGAGCTGAGTGAAACGATTGGTGTAAATTTGATGCTTTAAACATGCAACTATCCTTCTTATTTGTTTCTTCTTTTTTTATCTTTTTAGAACAGTGTGCTTAGGCCACTTCTTTTTATCTTTTTTATCTTCATAGTGCCAATATACAAGAACAAAGGAGACGCCCAATGTTGTGGGAATTATAGAGGGATTAAGTTGCTAAGTCATACTATGAAATTATGGGAAAGAGTAATCGAGACAAGAATTAGAAGAGAAACCTAAGTTACGGTAAACCAATTTGGCTTCATGCCCGGGAGATCAACTACGGAAGCAATCCACATCTTAAGGAGATTGATGGAAAAGTATAGGGAGAAGAAGCGGGATCTACATATGATCTTCATTGATCTTGAAAAAGCATATGATAATGTGCCTCGTAGACTGATCTGGGATAGTTTAGAAAGTAGAGGGGTCCCTGGGAGGTACATAGACATAATCAGAGATATGTATGATCGGACAAAAACTACTGTGAGGGTGCCGGTAGGGGATACTAATTTCTTCCCCGTGGAAGTAGGACTCCACCAGGGGTCAGTGTTGAGCCCTTTTCTATTTGCGATCGTCATGGATGAGTTGTCAAAGTCGATTCAAGAGACGGTCTCGTGGTGTATGCTTTTTGCAGATGACATTGTGTTAGTTGTTGAAACTAAACATAGCCTCAATGCAAGGTTAGAAGAATGGCGTGCAGCGCTAGAGGACAAAGGACTAAGGATTAGCCGCTCGAATACCGAGTATCTACATTGTGATTTCAGTGAGACTGGAGCCGGAGACGTCAGGGACTCTCAGATCACCATCGGAGGTGAAGTGGTTCCCCAAGCTACTAAGTTCAAATATTTAGGATCCTTTGTACAAAGTAATGGGGAGATGGATAGTGACGTAACACACCGCATTCAAGCGGGTTGGTGTAGGTGGAGAGCAGCTACGGGGGTTTTGTGCGACAGGAGGTTCCCAACTAAACTAAAAGGGAAATTTTATAGGATTGCTGTTAGACCGGCTTTGTTATATGGAACAGATTGCTGGGCCATTAAGAAAACACAAGCACGTAAGATGGAGGTGGCGGAGATGAGGATGCTGAGGTGGATGTGTGGGCACACAAGGTTGGACGGAATAAGAAATGAGGTTTTTAGGGAACGACTGGGAATTGCTAGTATATGTGAAAAAATAAAGGAGGGGGGATTGAGATGGTATGGACATGTGTAGAGAACACAAGTAACATCACCGGTTAGGGCAGTGGAAACCATTAATGTAGAAGGAAGGAGGAGTAGAGGCAGACCCAAATTGACTTGGGAGGAGCGGATTAGGCAGGATTTACTAGAGTTACACCTCTCTGAGGACATGGTCCATGATAGGTGTTCATGGAGACGTAGGATTAAGGTTAAGGACTTTTAGAGAATATCATATTTGTATCTTAGTTTAGCTTTAGACTCTTATACATTTTAGGCAGATTTTGCCTGTATTTGTTTTTTGTTGGTATATCTATTGGGATTCTATGATCTCACATGCACTGGTATTTGATTGTGACACTTTATCACTGTAAGTTTTGTTATTGGTACGTGTGTGCTTATATATTACATGCTTTGGAGCCGAGGGTCTTTTTGGGAAGCAGCCTCTCTATCCTCATAGATAGAGGCAAGGTATGCCTACATCACACCCTCCCCAGACCCTACCAATAGCTTTTGCTATTTGTGGGATTTACTGGGTACGTTTGTTGTTGTTGTTGTTTTGTTTAGGCCACCGCGTTCTCTAACTTGGAGAGCCCCGTTGTCCCACTCCGACCAGACTATGTTGTCTTAATCATGCCCACGCTGACTTCAGAGTTTGACTTGGGCGTTCCCCTGAGAAACCATCTCGCCATCATCATGCCACAGTGACTTCTTGTTTGTTTCGGTAGGCTAGTTTATTTGCTAGTTCGCGTCTTGCGAATACAACGTGAGAAAATCCCCATAGCCTAGGTTTACAAAAAAATCACCAAAATAACCTATTTTTCCGTCGGATCTGACCCAATTTCAACACCGTCCAACGGAATTTTTGGACATTTAAAAATCGTGCCACATGTCAACGTATTAATGGATCCGACGGAATTCATCATCTTCTAAATCTCAATCCCTAAACCTCCACCAACCTCCACTCCATCTTTCTTATTCCTCCATAAAATCAAGCAAATCAACAATACAAATCGCTTAGTTTTCAAGAACACCACCATAATGTTCAATCTCACTCCATGACTCAAAATCAAAACCCCCTCGAATTGAAAAATCTAGGATCCATCAGACAAATTAAACAGTCAGATTCGCATGAACTAAACCGTCAAATCCAACTGCTTATTATTACGTCGGTCTGTTTCATTAATCCATCAGATAAAACCGTAAACTCTCGGTTTGTTTCTTTTTTAAAATTAAAAAAAGAAATAAAAAGCATAGAATAATATCAAGGTGCCAAGCATGTGACACTGACACCTCATCCATCATCCCACAATAATCTCATCTTCCCAACAACACAAAACTCAACCAACCACTCACTCCTTCCATAATAATAATAATAATATTCATTCATTCCGTTATTTTCCGATGGCCGGCGTTCTCGAAACCCTAACCGTTCCTCGCGCCTCTTCTCCGATCACTCGACTCTCACTTCGCCGGAGCTTCTTTCTGCCGGAGTCACGAGCCTCCAAATTAAGCATCGGTTCCTTCCGCTCGTCTGGATCCGTCCGATTGACGTCCAAACACGGCCGACGAATTGTATGCGAAGCACAGGAAGCGGCCGTTGAAGGTTCGAATCGGTTATTATTATTATGAAATTTATGCTAATTCGGTTATACTGTATCGCTAGACCTAGTGTAGTGTAGGCTGTAGGTATCTCTGATACTCGTTATTCGATTATTATGTTTGCTATTGACATTTTAAATCTATACACTATTGTAGTTGTTTTCACCTAATTAAGTTATGCTATATGTGTAGAATGTTTTGTCGTTATTCGAGTTTTAGACGTAATTTTGTTTCGCGATTGACAGTTTAATACAGTTTTGTTGATGTAATTGTATAGGCATAATGTTATGTGTTCACTGAAATTCATATCTGTCTTGTTGATAAATAATCAATGTAGTTAGGGCGGCTGTAAACGAATCAAACCGAACAGCGTCTTGTTTATGTTAGTTTGTTAAGCGCCTTTATCGGACAAGCTATCAGTTCACGAACAGCTAACTGTACGAAATTTTGTGTTCATGTTCGTTTATTAAGGAATTTTATTGATGTTTTTATAGTCGAATACATATACAGTAATGTAATTGTGTTGGAAGAGCATGTTCATGTTCATGTAGATAAGGCTGGAAACGAACTGAGTGAGGCCTTGTTCATGTTCGTTCGTTAAGCTTTTATCGTACAACCGAACGGTTCACGAACAGCTAATCGAGCAAAGTTTCCTTTTCATGTTCGTTAATTAAGAAAATGAACTCATTCGTGAACCGTTCACGAACACAAACAATGTTTGGCTAACTGAGAATGGTTGGTATCAACGGTTCGGTCCGGTTACCAAGTTTGCGTTGGTGTTTTGTTTAAGACGCATATTCATATGTTAATTTTACGTATAAAATATTCGCATAATACTCATATTTATTTTTAGTTTTATAGTTGGTGATTTTGCTTACTATATGAAAAGTGTGAGAAGCCATTAAGAATATTAAAAACCTTTAATGTATAAGCATAAGCAAAAAAAAAAAAAACATAAACAGACGTAAACGAACACATTATTGAACATTCAGTTTGTTTACAACCCTAAGTGTAGTTATCAGTTTTCCTATAAATGCTGAAACTTACTGTTCTGGGTCTGAATTACAACTCTGTTGACATGTGTTCTAGCTGTTTTTAATCGATGGAGTATATATATTTGTGTTCATATCCTAATGAATTTGGTGAAGTGATTATTGGATTTGATTACAGTATCATCATTTGTTGTGTTAAGTGGAACTTGTATATGCATATGATGATTGTTTATGAAACGATTGAATTAAGTTGTGTTCATATCCTAATGAATTTTGTGAAGTCACTGTTAGTTTTGATTACACTATCTTCATTTCTTGAATGCTAAAAGGAACTAATGTATGCATTTGACGATTGCTGATGCACAACCGAAGTAAAATGCGTTCATATCCTAATGAATTTTGTGAAGTGACCATTAGGCTTGATTACAACATCATCATTTGTTGTGTTAAAAGGAACTTGTATGTGTATATGATGTTTTGTGATGGACAGTTGACTTAGGTCGTGTTCATATTGCAATGAATTTTGTGAAGTCACTATTAGATATGGTATCATCATTTGTTGAATGCTACAAGGAACTTGCATATTTATCTGATGATTGTTGATGAACAATTGAAGTAGTTGTGTTGAAATCCGAATGAATTTTGTGAAGTCACTATTACATTTTGATTACAGTATCATCATTTGTTGAATGTTAACAGACCAACAGTAACTAGTACATTTATCTAATGATTGTTGATGAACAATTGAAGTAAATGTTGAGATTGCAGTGCTTCCTGTTACTGATGGATCATGGCAATCACTTGTTCTGAATTCTAAGCTTCCAGTACTGGTTGAATTCTGGGCTCCATGGTGCGGTCCATGTCGCATGATCCACCCGATCATTGATGAGCTGGCGAACGAGTTCGCTGGTAAGCTCATCTGTTACAAGGTGAATACTGACGAGAGTCCTTCAATTGCTACCCAATACGGTATAAGAAGCATCCCAACCGTCATCATCTTCAAAGATGGAGAGAAGAAAGAAGCAGTTATTGGCGCTGTTCCGAAAACTACTTTGTCAACCAGCATTGAGAAGTTTCTGTAAGAGGTATTATCAACTGTCTGTACATACTAGATTTGGATCAATTTACATTTGATTTGTTTGGTCTACTTTATTATAAATTATGATTGTGTTCATTGTATATTTTTCTGTCTTTTTTTGTTTTGAAATCTGCGAAATCCTACTATATATGCAAACCCGAGCTCTCACTAGTTGTACAACGAGGTTTAACCCGGGTGGCAACCAACTTAACTGTTAAAGAAACAGACCCATGCTTTGGTAACCAATTTGACCAAAACCGAATATGTTATGACCGAAACATACGTCTTCGTGTTTGCCCAATTTCTTTTTTATCTATTTTTTTTATATTGAAAACAAGAACCGAGAGTAGCAGTGTCATCACGTCATTTTAGATAATTTGGATTTAGTTAATATCAAAGGGAAATTCGAATAAGCTTTTGGAGGTGGCGAGTGCACATTTCTTCGTGAGCAGTATTATTTATGATATTAATGAATAACAGCGTCCAAGTAGCATCCATCATCTTGATCAATCAAGTGGCACCTGCGATGAGCAAAAAATCGGTTACCATAGTTTAAAGCCTCTATAGCTTGCTTTTGATCTAACTTGTTGGTAATTTAGTAGAAACCATCAAAACGTCTTTGGCCTAGTGGTATCATGCATGTTTAGGAGTATGATTGAGAATGTGGGGTTAGCTGTTAAAAAATGTTCGAACTGATCTTTCACAGCAAATGCGAGGATTGGAGTAACTCAATGATCAACAGTAAATGTGCGTTGAGTCAGATGCTACTATGTTAGTAATGACGACCAAACATTAGCAATAAGTAAGTTAGTATTTAAGCGAGTCATCAGTAGTAACTAACTTGTTACTGACAAAAGTCAATCATGAGAAATAGCTAAGTTACTACTGATAAAAGAAATATTGGTAACAAGCGAACCACCAAACTAACACATAGTTGCATGAAGCGTTACGTTGCTTTAGCAAACCATTGTGATGGCCTATAAAATGAAAATCTTTGGTCTATCTTGGGTAGAGATGCATAAACTGGGTATTTTCAAGAACCGGAACCGTGTAGGGTATGGACAACGAAAGTCAAAACCGAGTCCGGGTAGGAACCGGTTCCGAGTATACTCGGGTATTTGACTTGGTTTTCCCGGTTTTTTTTCCAGGTTTTGGGTAGGGTAGGGCAGGGTCGGATTTTGACCGGGTATTTCTGGTTCCGGTTCCACCGGGTCCGGGTTGATTCTGGGTACGGCTTTGAGGGGAAATCCTATGTCAGGTCCTACCCGGGGTAGGGTACAGGTAGGAACCGGTTCCGGGTCGATTACAACGGGTCGGGTCCGAAACCGGTATCTTATGCACCTCTAATCTCGGGTATTGTTTTCATAACATAAGTTATGCGTACTTGTTCTTGATTTTTCCGAATCACCCAACTGAGATTTCGAGTGACACATCAAAATACTTAAATTTGAAAATAATAACACGATTACGAGAAGATCATTTAGGAAATTACGTATTGCATGACCTATAGATACTTACAAGCAATTATGTTTCTAATGTATCCGACTGAAAAATGCTTGATAAGAGCTAAAACGGATTGCATCGTTCAAACATGACAAAAAGCTTATATTTGGACATCAATGTGGTGTATTAACCAAAAATGATTGAAACATGAAATGGCCAGGCAAACCCATTAAACGGGTTTGATAGATAGAACTTGATACGAATTCATAAACTTTAGCCTAATTGTAACATGACTTTAACCGAATATGACATTACACATTTACACATAAACCTAAACACAATATTTGTAGTTATGGGCTAAAATGAACAAGACTTGTTTAACCTAATCCCTATTTTCGTCTTCATATTAATCATTTAATATTTTGAATTCACATTGATTTCTTTTCTTTAAGCAATTAAATTTAAAACATGAAAATTTTATTTCTAAGTGTTTTTTATATAAAATATCCAAATAGTTTAAATAAATAACATTCTAAAGAAATTTTGAAAAATATAAATGCGTTAAAGAGGTCAACCTAAACCTGTGTACCCGTCGGGCTGACACAAACACGGTCCCGTAAGCCAAGCGTGCTTGTGGATTCAACCCAAGTTCATCTAGACTAAATCCAAACTCGTGAGTTTCTTGTTGGGTTCATAACGTGTAAAAAATGCACTCTTATATAAGTCCATCTGCAATGCAGATACTTTTTGCTTCAAGGACTAAGATGGCCCTTGAGGCACCATGCCATTTGAGTATGAGCTAGTAACTTGGTTCAACAGGCTGGCGCGGATTTCTTTTTCAACAGGCCTGATTGGGTTTCTTTTTTTATTCTTGTAAAAACTTTATTCGGTTGTTTGTTTTTTTAGGAAATTAAACTTTTCCATTTCGTTAAACACGAAACGATTATAATAAAGTGGTAGGCAAACGTACAACAAGCTGCGCCGCAACCCCTTTTTGAATAGCAAAGTCAATCCTGCTAAAAACGAAGCTTTGAGACTTAGGAGCCAAAACATTACCATGCACGATCCGTTTAACCATGCTCAGAAAATTCACAGCCTCCAAGGCCAAAAAACCAAATGTATCAAAAGCAAATAGGAGAAACACATGATTCTCTAAACAAGTTTTCTCGTATTTATCAACTTTGCCTGATTCAACTTTCAACACAGCTTGACTCATAACAAACCCATGGTTCCTGAGCCCAATAAAAAAAGGGATTCGTATAAAATACACACAAGCTTGTTTGGTTTTGGTTGAACATGCGAGATGTATTGGCATTGGTGGATTAAATGCATCTAACAAATGGATGTCTAAGATATAGAATTTTTATGAGAGTTGTAAGAGTAACATGTGACCACTTGAATAAACGTTTAAAACCTTAACCAATTGGTCTACAACTTGATTGATTTTTCATTTTTATTATGTAACTAAAGTTATATAACTACTATTTCTTTAATCTCTTTCTCTTTTTAATTGCTCTATTATTATTATTAATATAAATATATATTAAAAAGGAGATTTAAATCTCCTCACAATAATAATAATTATTATTATTTCCTTTCAAAAAAGTAACATGTTTTAATCTTAATCTTAAATATATATAAATGAAATCTTTAAAAGCTTTCTAGTTGATCTTTATATTCTTTCAAGTCACCATATTATTTTATATGTAATAAAGGCTTATTATGCATTTTATCTGAATTTATGGGTATTAGTCTCATCAAACCCAGATAACCCTTAAACGAGTTATAACATCTCATTAAATTTAAAATTAATTTTACCAAATATTTTATATGAAAATCCAATAAAATAGGAATATACTAAAAATTAATGTTCATTTTTTTAAAAAGATATTATTTATAATTAAGAAAAAATTTTATAGTAAAAAAATAAGCGGGTCATGAGTCTCACCAAACCCAAATAGCTTTTAAACCAGGTTATAACTAGGGATGAGATCAGTACTGGTACCGAAAATCATGGTCCCGAAAATCATAATTTTTTTGTACCGGTACTGAAATATTCGGTACCAGTACCGGTACCGGTATTTAAGGTAAAAATTCAGGAAATACCGGTACCCATACCGTACCTTACCGGTCCCAAACTCAAAACTTTGGTACCGATTCGGTATCGAATTTGCTCATCCCTGGTTATAACATTTTATTTATTTGTGAAACCCTTTCATTATCAAACCCGAAATATATTATTAACTTACTTACAACAAATAAAAATAATATTAAAAACGAATAACGTAAAACAACCTGTAATACGGGGGATAAAAGCAAGTTTCTTATATTTTAAATATAAATATAACTAACGCAACAAAATAATTGTGTTAAATTATTACCAATCTAATACAATACTTAATGCATCATTTAAATATTTTTAAAGTTAATTATAACGCTATCCGGTTTTCAAATTCGATCCAAGTTCAAACCTTAATGACATGATCAATTTGAGTTTGAATTGACTAGTGAAAGAGTAGAGGTGTTCACGGTCCGGTTTTGACGGTTTTTAGGTCAAACCGTAAACCAAACAGTTTGTAACAGTTTTTGATAATCGAAAACCAAACTGAACCGTTGAAAATAAAAACCAAACCAAATCTTCCGGTTTGGACTAGTTATGCCTCTATAAAAACGCATTATATATTATGTTGTTTAAAATAATCGGCTATCGCAAACGAAAAAATATTTGTAAACCAAAATTGATATTTAATTAGACATTAATTTTGTTGCTTCATCACCAATATAGTATCAGTTAAACTTGTAGATGCCAATCCAAATAAAGATTATCAAGCTCATGGAAAATAATAGTATAAGTTGATGAAAGTTAGAAGCAATTGATTTAAAACTTTAAGGAGACACACTACTAGATGAAAATAAAAAATCCTTTACACAATCCAACTAGACTGTGAGCAGCAATTCCTAGAAACAATACTCCCAAGTTACTGAACTTATAGCACATGTTATACAATCTTGATAATTAAATACATACATATATATATATAATAAATATTTATATATAAAAAGGTAAATTATATAATTAAATATTACGGTCCGGTCCGGTCCGGTTTATACGGTCGGTTTTCGGTATAAACCGTAAACCAAACCGTTCGTTACGGTTTAAGAATTCTAAAACCGACCGACCGAAACTTAAAGAAAAAAACCGACCACGAAACCGAACCGATGACCGGTTCAAACGGTTTCACGGTTTGAAACCGAACCGTGAACAACCGGAAAGACCATCTCAGTTTATTCATTGATATAAAATTTAGTCAGAATATAAAACTCATGAAATACAATAGGGACTGTTTTGCAAAGTTTTTAACAAGCATTAATAAGTGGATAACAGCTAACTTTTGGACGAGCCGACTTTAACTCGGCTCAAGCCGGACAACCTTAGATCTGATCCTGTTAATAGTAATTAATGCCGTTAAAAAAAGTAATTAATTTAATTCCATGAAATCTTTGTCTTAAATATAAAAGATGGCTTTTTCAAATAATAAATAAAACACGAGGCCAATAATGGGTTCATTTCAGATATCTTTTTGTTTAAAATATATATATATGTTTTTATTTTTTTAATAATAAGACCATGACAGGTTGAAATTAATATTCATTTTGGGTTAAATCTGCCCCCTTATTTTTGCACCTTTAATTTGACAACTGATATGATAAATAATTTTTTTGAGCTTTTATTTAAATGATTTTCTTTTTCACACAATTTAATATATATGATGTCTTATATAAATTTAAACACACCTTTGCAGTGCATTTATTTTTCATAACGTTTTAATGTAAATTTTATTATAGACTGGTATACAAATTGTATAGGTAAAATGTATAACGTCTTGATTTTTTATAAAATAATTATAAAAACTTAGTTAAAAATAAACATACCACATCTGAATTTATTTAAAATATCATATATTAATATATATAAAATAATTAAAAAAAACTAAATTGTTATATGAAATGTCAAATAAAGATGCAAAAGTAACATTAAAGGTGTTGTAGCAGGCCTTTTTCAGATCCAGATTAGTAAAAGAAAGTTAATTATAATCTGATATCTAGTTCATGATTATAAAAAGTAAGAAACAGAATATAACTCTTAAAAAGAGTTAAAAGGCCCATTCTAAATTTTTAATTTTGCTTAAACTTTAGAAAAAAAAAGGTAAAAAGATTTTTAAAAATTTTCTAACAGAAGATAAAACAAAAAAGCAAGAAAAAGATGAACATGAAATAATTAAACAAATAATAATATTCCCTATCTTCTTCTTTGTGAGCCCCTTCACACTCTTGCTTTTACTGTATCTTTTCATTCTACTCTTTCTCTCTCATCAATCACCAAACCCTTCTTTCTCTCTCTAGAATCCAAATCAAACCCACAAATGAGAGGAGTAATGGGCAAATACCCATCTAGTGATGGCAATGGTGAAGTGAATGGTGCAAATGGGATCATAAAAACCAACAGAAAATGCAGAGATATTGTGTTTCTTGTTTTTTTCATAGCTTTTTGGATTGCCATGATTGTTAACTCAAGCTTTGGATTCAACCAAGGGAACCCATTGAGGTAAGAACCATAAAGTTTCAAGCTTTTTTTTATTTTATTTTTTTTTTATAATAAATGGTGTTGGCTTTTTAATAAAGGTTGTATTTTTCTTGAGGGTTTTCAAGATTTAACCAAAGAAACCCATTGAGGTAAAGAAACATAAAGTTTCAAGCTTTTTTAAGTTTTTGAATAAATGGTGTTATTTTTCTTGAGGGCTTTCAAGATTTAACCAAAGAAACCCATTGAAGTAAATAAACATAAAGTTTCAATTTTTTTTTGAATAATTGTTGGCAATTTCCTTTAATAAAAGATTTAATTTTTCTTGAGGGTTTTCAAGATATAACCAAAGAAACCCATTGAGGTAAAGAAACATAAAGTTTCAAGCTTTTTTGATTTTTTTAATAAAAGTTTTTTTTTTTTAAATAAAGATTTAATTTTGCTTGAGGGTTTTCAAGATTTAACCAAAGAAGCCCATTGAGGTAAAGAAACATAAAGTTTCAAGCTTTTTTAATTTTGAAAAAATGGTGTTAATTTTCTTTAATAAAGATTTAATTTTTCTTGAGGGCTTTCAAGATTTGTTGCTGTTAGTGTCTCTTTCATGGTTTAATAAGCTTTTATTGTGGTCAAGATTTGATTTTTATAGATGATGCTAATTATTAAGTTCTTTTTCAAGATTTTGATTTGTATTTTTGCTGCTAATTGTGAATCTTGACAAGTTAGTGAAGAAGGTACTCAGGGGAATTGCATGATTCTTGATAGGTTATTATTTGGGGAAAATATTAGCTAAATACAAAATGTCACACTCTACTTTTAGAACTGCATTATTAGTGATTAGGGTTTTATTTTCTGTGAGAATACCAACAATGCCAGAATACATGGGCAGAGTTAATGTGAAAATATTGTTTTATTTTTCGATGCTAAGTATATTCACTCCATTTAGTTTATAGTGTAAATCTAAATGTGGCAGGTTGAGCTAAAATTTGACCTCCTATTTGATATTGTATAGTTAATCCAAGTATGAGTCTGTTAACTCTTGGATCAGCATAGTCTCAACTTTCCAAATATTAGATTTTTGTCATCTTGTTTTCTAGATAATTATTGATATTAGTTTTTGTAATCCTAAGATCAAAATAGAAAATGATTTATATACCAATTACACTAAGTTTCCAATGTCTATATATTTTCTTATTTGGATCCTTAATCTTTTAGCAAACATATGGTTTCCTTTCACCTTTCTTTAATGTGTGGTGTATGATCAATAATTCAATATTTATTTTGTCAGGCTAAACTATGGATTGGATTACAAAGGCAATGTATGCGGAGGCAAGCACAAAGATTTCAACCTCCGGGAACTTGAACTAACATATTATGTTAATCCTAATCAAGTTTACCAAAGTGGATTAAAAAACAGTGGACTAAAACTATCTCACACGCGCACAATATGTTTGTTAGACTGCCCGGTTCCGTCTGAAGATTCCTTAAACTGGGTATGTGATTATCCAGAAGGAGATGTCCGTATCACATTAGACGATTGGATCGATATGAATTATGATTATTTTGCTGACCTCACTCCTGAACTAAGAAATACTTCTCTTGAGCTTCAAGGTCCTTGTTATCCTGTTATTTTTCCAAGCGTTAATGGTATGTTAATAATTTTATAAGTCAAGTTTGTGAGTAATGATTTTGTAATTTTGTTGGTGATTTGTAAATGTTTTTTTGTTGGTATGGTAATGCAGTTTATTGGACTTGCCAGTTTGTTGATCGACCGTCGAACGTGTCGTTAACACATTGGAAACAAATGAATGGGGTTACAATTGAAGATAATATGGTCATAGATAAAGCTATTCATAAGTCCATTAATGCACGGTCTTCGGTATTGAAGGTATGTTAGCCTAAATGTGTTTTTCATTCCCTAAAATTGTTTTTTTAATCGTTTATTAGAGTGTAAAGGTGGCAAGATGAGCGGGCGGACGGGTTGGGTAACGGGTCAAAATGGTTTCTAGTTGAAACGGGCCATTTTTTTATGTGGGCGGGCCGGAGGGTTGGGTTGACACAAGCATTTTGTCTACTTTTAAAAAAGTTTGAAACGGCTAAGTAGGGTCGTCTCCGAGAATCGTAAAATTTTTTGGGCTGAAGGCGAAAAAAAAATTGGCCTTAAATTAGTTGAGTAATTGGGTTTAAACATTAAGAATACATATATTTTCTTTCAAATATATAAATAAATAAATAAAAATTCGGGCCTATCGGGGTGTCGGGCCAGGGTCGGTCGACCACCCAGCCCCTCATCATAGCCGGAACTGTGGTTAAACCGTTAGTGGTTGGTTGAAACGGGTCAAAATGGTTTTTAGTCGGGCCATTTTTAGTGCGGGTCAAGCGGGCCGGGCCCGGTTGGAGTTGGTTGACACACAAGTACTTTGTCTACTTTTAAATGAATTTAAACGGTTAAACCATTAGTGGTTTGACTCATTCTCCTTTTAGCTAAGAATCTTGATTTGACCCATTTGAGATAAAGTAATAATCCAAAATGATCCATTTATAAGTATTTGATCATAGTTCTCACATTGATTAAAAAATGAAACTTGCGTGCAAATCTTTAATATTTTCAAGGTTGAAATTCTTTATTGGTGTAACGATTGCAGAGATATGTAGCGGATGTTGGAAAATCATGGCCCGTTTTGATTGTGTGTGGAGGGCTCTTGCCTCTACTTTTATCATTGTTATGGCTTTTAATGATTCGACATTTTGTACCCGCAATGCCATGGGTTACCGTGTTCTTCTTTAACGGCCTTATAATATCAGTCACAATGTTCTACTACATGAAAGGTAATATAATGTGTATTAACTTATTATAATCTTGTAATTTGAACTTATAATTTTTAAATCCTTTAATATGATATTAATCCTTCTTTTTCTTTATTTTCATCTTTTTAGCCGGATGGATTGGAAACGATGCTATCTCGCCCATTATTGGTGAACATGATCCATACTATCATGTTTCTGCAAGGGTAAAATTTTAAAATCAATTATTTTTATTCATTTGTTGATATAAATTTACTAATTAACTAATTTGGTTTATTCAGGAGCAACATCATATCCGTGCAGCTGCGTTTCTAATGACTTGTGTTATGATTGTTGCTGTTTTATCGTCTATAGCTATAGTGAGACGAATTCTTATGGCGACATCTGTACTCAAGGCAAGTATAATCATATCTTATAATTATAATCGAGTTAATTACACGAATGGTCCCTGTGGTTTGGTCATATTGCAACTTTAGTCCCAAGTTCCAAACTACAACTTTAGACCAGCTATTTGCACGAACATAACACTATTGGTCCCTAAAATGGATGGGGGTTAACTTTGTCTCGGATGCTGCATGTAAAATGTGTGAATTACCTTGAAGGGTATTTTGGTCATTTTACACGCAGTTAACGGTACAAGCTAACATCCATTTATTTTAGGAATTAATGTGTTACGTTCGCGCATACAATCATTCTAAAGTTGTACTTTTGGAACTCGGGGACTAAATTGCAATATGACCAAACCACAGGGACCATTGCACACTTAATTTTTTAACATCCGAGAAGTTCATAAATTAACAAACTTTATTTGCAGGTTGCTGCAAAGGTGATTGGGGAAGTTCGCCCGCTAATAATATTCCCGGCCGTACCGTACTTAATCCTTGCGGTCTTTTACATGATTTGGTTATCAGCTGCCCTTAATCTTTTCAGTTCGGGTCAAGTAATCCGCAACGATTGCACGACAAATTGTTGTGCGTATGATCTTAAAGCCAAACGGGTCAGCTGTGACGATTGTTGCGGTTATAGTATCCATTACACTCCTCACATTGCAGCTTCAATTCTATTCCACTTGTTTGGATGTTATTGGGCCACTCAGTTTATCATAGCGTGTTCTTCAACCGTGATCGCGGGCTCTGTAGCTTCATATTATTGGGCTCGTGGGGAAACTCCGGTTAGTCTTTTAGTGTAATAAAAAATACTTACCTCTTGGTTTTTTGCATCTTTTTTGTTTCTAATGAATGCCTTTACTTGGTATAGACAACAATTCCGTTTCTTCCGGTTTTTTCGTCAATGAAGCTGCTCACAGCGTTATAGTCTTGGCTCGGTGGCAATTGGGTCTTTGATTGTATCTTTTGTTGAGTCGACTCGGTTTATACTCGAGGCCGTACGACGGAGGCTTAAAGTTGCTGACATCATGCCTGACAATTGGTTTAAAAGAATGATGTTTTATACTTCTCGGATTTGCTTGAAGTTTATTGAATTGACCGTGAAATGTGTTAATCGGAATGCATACATTATGGTAAGTGAAGATTCTACCTATATCGTTTTGATGAGGGGACAAGATGGGCTCATGGGCAGGTCGGTTGGGTTGGATAACATGTCAAAATGAGTCATTTTTAATATGGGTTGAAACGGGTCGGGTCAGGTTGTACTGACATGCAAACACTTTTTTCTCATTTTTTTTGTAATTACAAAAAAAATGCTTTAGTCATGTTTACAAAACCATTATTATTACAGTAATACTTTAGTCATTAAAGGTTAGAGCCCGTGTTCCACACGGGTCGAAAATATAATAAAAATAAAAAATTATTATATGTAATACATAAATTCAGTTATATCATATAATAATTTTTATTTATGACTTTTTTAATAAGTTTTTGATATATTTATGTACTATTTATTTTTAAGTTGCAAACCAAACCTTGTTGTTTGATTTATTTTAAAAATAAAATATTCAAACCGATATTATTATATTATGGTTTATGAGGTTATATGCATTAAATTATACTTTGTGCGACTTTTAATCTTTTTGATCCCTTACCCTTTTAGCTAAATTTTTTTACTCCTGGTTCAGATAACTTAACAAGTAGATGGTTGAAATGGGCCGGGGCAGGTTCTT
>NW_027498457.1:0-112490 GCF_021521415.1 Bidens hawaiensis | reverse complement strand
GTTCAACCACCACCTGAAATTGTTGATGAAACCGCCAATTAGCCATCACACAACTACCATTTATACACGTATTCAAATTTTAAAGGTTAAGGGAATACCTTTTTGGCAACCGTTGACGAGTCCTTTTTACCCTTGAACAATTTCTCCAATAACATGTGGTAGAAATGCCCAAACGGGCCAAGATACGCGCACCCCAAAACCTGCATAGCAATGAATCCACCATATACACGAATCAGTCCCAACTTTCAAGTGATTGACTACATATTTGAACTTGGGGAAGAGTATTTTAGTTTATGATTTGTTAACCAAAATTTTAAACAAACAAAGATAAGCATGAGTCTAATGCATTACACTTCGAGATTATTTTAAGGCTAGAACTATACAAACACCACTGACACATTATCAGAATGGCTCACTAGCCTCTTATATCCATATAAAAGCCACACGAAGTTTGTGAAACACCACTAACATTTCATATATACGGGTCATATGGCCCATATGATGTGATCAGTGTCATATCATATGATCTGTATGACCATTTTTCTTTCCCATCATACGGTACCTATAAACATAGTGAGTAAGGAGTAGACTTGATTTGACATTATACAACTTGTATGATTAAACCAAATACTTTTTGACAAATAACAATCCAACTACATATGTAAATAAAAGTCAACGCGTTGACTTCAAATTTAACAAAAAGTCAAACACTGGATCAGATTCAAATCATCCAAACATCAAAAGATTCAATCAAATTCAAACATAAAACACGATCAGATCATACCACTTTTAGAATAAGTCGCCGGATTTGCAATTTCTGGATGCCGGAAAGCTTTTGTGACACTATATCACTGATCGCCGATAAAACTCCAGCCGTCAAAGCCTAAAACATGCAAAATTTCATTACATAATTCCAGCAAAAAAAAACACCCAATTTATTATTAATCAAGAATCCAAAAGCCATTTCTTGATTCAACCAAAAACACAAAATTAACAGAAAAAAAAACAGTTCTTGATTCAAAAAGAACAAAACCCATTTCATAATTCATTAAAACAAAAAAAAACAAAAAAATAATTATAATTCATTATTAAGCAAGACTCCCAAAACCCAATTCTTGATTCAACTAAAAAAACACAAAATTAATTTTATTTTATTTTTTAAATCCCAGTTCATAAATCATTAAAATAAACAAAACCCAGTTTTTGATTCAACTAAAAGAGCAAAATTAATTTTTTTTAAATCCCAGTTCATAAATCATAAAAATAAAGATTTGAATTTTATAAAAAATAAGTACCTTTGTCCTTAAAGGATGTTGTTGAAGCTGTAACAGGTATTGTTGAAACCCTTTCTTAGCAATCGACATTTTGTTTATTAGATTAAAATTTCTTTGAATGTGTTTTGGGATTCTAAAGCCGTAAACTGTAATTATAAATATAATTATAAAGCGTGCAGTTGTTGACTAATTTGGAATTAAATATTATGGATTCCGTTATAAAATTGGATATCCATTTTCCGGTTTTGTCCCTGGCTCTTCTACCTAACCAGCTGCCGGAGACTAGACTCCACAATGCCATGACGTTACCAAAACATTCTATTAAATTTGCATTTTATAAAGTTTGTTGAATCAAATTAATATGGAGTTGGTTAGTAACCTAAGGACTATTCAACATGTTTTAAAATTTTTATAATTGGTTTGTTAATGTTAGATTAGATTAAGTAAAGACTAAATTATGCAAAGTTACAATTTAAGTGTTTTGAAAGGTTTGTACGTGTTGGACTTGGTCTATATTGATTAGACTAAATTAGAGCATTCACAAACGTGTTTTTATAAGAGGTTTTTTTTTAAATTTTTTCTCTGTCAATAATTTTTTTCTCTTATAAAACATTTTTAATTTTCTATTAGCCATTTTTAACACAAGTTCTTTCATAAAAACTATAAAAAAAACAAGGCTCTTTTCTAGATGGTGGGGTCAAGCGGGGGTTGAGTGTTGATTAAAATAAAAAATATATGAAATATGATGATGTGACAATGTTTATATATGTTTTTAAGATTTCTTATTTGTCACACCCCAACCTACGGCGGAAATGTTGGGGTGCGAACTGATTGTCACAGCTCTCAAAGTTACTATCATACATATTATTAGTTTCAATATCTAGTTAATAATTTCAAATATAACAAATATCCATACAAAAATCCAAATAAACGAAGGTATATATATCAATCAATAACAATAAGTCTCATTAAGTTTTCTTCTATCATAAATCCTTAAACAATCTTTTAAGTCCAAATACTTCACATCATATGGTGACCTGTATATGCGTTGAAAATAATATAGTTTGTCAACACGATGTTGAGTGAGCAACACACAAGTTCAAAGTATAAATAAAAATATGTATTTGCAACTAGTCATATGCGAATAACAAAATAACCAAATGAGCAAGTATAACTGAGATGTCGAGAAGCACAAATCTATAACGACTGGCGTATGATCATACTAGACTGAGATTATGTTGGACCTCTCCGAATGCGAAAGTATACAAAGCAAATAAGCGCATAAACAAGTAAAGTATAAGTTGTTAACACATAAGACAAAGTTGCAGTTTTAAGTATAAGTATAATATATTTATGCATATGTCCCCAAAACGTGAGAAAACGAGTAAAATAGGGGAATGTGGTACTCACCTCGATAGACAAACAAAGGAATTAGATAACAATAAGTATGATGAAAGCGGATCACGCTTGCTGACGATAAAGCCTAATAAGGATAATAGAATACGAAAATACTAAGTTAATGAACTAGATCGATTAAGAAAGCTCGCTAAATATAATTATTATCAAGTCATATTATACTCTCTTTAATTAAATAATATTATATGAAAAATCTCTAGTTTGTTATTCATTAAATCCGTTTAAATGTGTATTATAATATTTTATTATATAAAAGTATTTGTATAAAAGTAAGACACATATTTTATAACTAATTAATTTGCCAAAAATATAAGTATAAATCAAACACATGTTAATAATATCATTATTAGCTTTATATATATATATATATATATATATATATATATATATATATATATATAATTAGTTTACATGATTTATATTTATTATAACATTAGTTTTTAAATTAAAATATAGAAGTAAAATACATCTTTAAAAATATTATTAGTTGCATATTTATAGATAAAGTTTACTTGTTATATATATTAAATAATTAGTTTTCGTGTTATTATATATACGCATATATACATATATGCATAACTAATTACACATATGCGTACATACACGAACGAGAGGTAAGTGAAGTTCAAGTATTAGAGGGTCGGTTTTTAATAAAATAGTTTTAAATAATAGTTATTAATATTAATCAAATTATTAAATGTTTTTTTAAGGAATGTAAAACAATAATAATAAAAAAACATACGGGGGCAGGGGATCGAACCCGCTACCTGCCCCTGTGATCAATTGTGATTACCAGCTGTGCTAAGACGAGATGTTTTATGAACCAGATTCAAAATTATATATACAGCAGATGATTAAATCAGATTTGCTTATAAACCCTAACAATCAAATCGATCCAATACGTTATGCTGGATCTAATTAACCATGGGGCTTTTGATCTACATTGAATCGCGATTCGAACCATATAATCAATTACCTTTAACGAAGATCGGATGAGGGTGAACGGTAGCAGCTAGGGCCGGCGATAAAGAATGATGGACGGACAGGTAAACGGCAAAACTAATATAATCAAGTATAGGGTTATTATTCGAGATGGTGAAGAGACGGTAGGTGCGAGTTTAATTGCGATATTATGCTCGTTTACAAGGAAAAACGAGTCAACAGGGTCTAATTAGTTCAATTACATTAACGATGAGGCCGTAAATCATGCACGAAATTGATTTATCAAATCAAAAGTTGGTTACAAACGATTTTAGACAGTTAATTGCTTGATTGATTGATTATGGGTTCATGGAATTCGAATACGGGTCGGGTTTGGTAAACGGGTATCCAGGTTGATGATTTGCGTTATAATAATATTTACAGATTGGACCCTAGAGTTTAAGTATGGACACAAATGAGGATAAACTATATAGTATGGGCTAAAAGTGTAAAAGCGTTAAAGGTATATTTATAAATAATTACATATGAATAAAATAGTCAATCTAATTCGATAAACGCGATACTTTTAAATAAAATACCCCGAATATTGAATCGAGTCTGGTATTTAATAAAAATATAAATTAAAAAAAAAACCCGAGTTGTTACATTATTTATGAGTTTAGAGTGTTTTACATAATAGTGTTTTTATGATGTGACAGCTGAGTATACAAAAGTGTCTCCTTATTGTGGATGCTCTTAACACGTTATTATTTGCACATTGTGAAGCAATAGTGGCGAGGGGCAAGGGTGATGGTTGATTGGCGGTGGCAGATGGTTGACGATGGTGGGTGGCTAGCAGTGATAGCGATGGTTGGTGGCGGCGGTAGGCTGGCGATAGTGGTTGGTGGTGGTGGGTGTTGACGCTGGTGGATGTAAGGTGAAAAGGGGGGTGGAATAAGAAAAATAAATATGAGAGATCAGAGATGGATGGAATGAAATTCGGGTATTTTTTATGAATGAAATATACTAGGTACTGGGTCATTCAATTCTATTGATTAACCAAATACATTTTTTTATTTCCTCCCAATGGATTATTTCATTCTTACATATCAACTTCTACCAAATTATAGGCAACCAATCATAAAATATGGAATCATATACTTATCTATGCATAAATTTGTTAATATGGACTCACTGGACTTGAAAGATGTTAAATTTGGACTAATAAACCATAAGCGAGCTAATTTATATTTTCATTCTCATTCACAAAATTCCTAACCTAGCCCAACCCAACACAAATTAATTATATTATTAAATAGTTTATGATTATTTAAAATATATAAAAAATAAAATTTTAAGATAATAAGTTTACGAACCAATAATCCTAAGAAGGTACACATTCAAAATTTGCTTTTTCATTCACCTTTTCTTCCGTGATATCTTCACGTGTGTTGTTGATTTTCTAAAGAGTTGAGTGTTCCCGTTTCTCATTATACTTTCCATCATCTGGTTCAAGTTCGATGCAATTGTCTAAACTTGACTAGGATGTTGTTAATGATTCATGTACAAAAGAAGGTACTGTACCTTAGGTACACATTCAAAAACTGATTTTTCTTGAATGTTCTCAAGTATGCTAATCTTTGATTCCCTTTTACTAATTTTTTCTTGAGTATTATCGCCTAAACGTCGCTCAACTTTCACCGGTCAGTACTGCAAAACTCGTCATTTCAAAGTGTTGTTCCGAGCTCTAGGATATGAACCACAGTTGGTCATGTTCCGTCACTTCTTTCGTCTTACTAACAATGGTGACCAACACACAATAGAAATTAACAAACTAATAATAATAATAATAATAATGATAATAATAAACGAGCCGAACACAAATTTCTAAAACTTCTCATGGCCCTATAATTTAGAGATTAAACTTAAAACGAGTCGAGTGCTAATGAGTTTTAGCTCAACTGATATTGGAGAGAAATAAAGACTTAGGCTAGAGATTTTAAGGTCTCAACTCTCAAAGTTCGAATCCGAATCCATCCAAGTTTTAATGCAATGAACATTTGGAATGCGGGTTTTCTTCGGAGCATGGCATTGTTAAAAAAAAAAAGTAGATAGCATTGTTAAAAAAAAAAAGAAAAGAAAAAAACTAGTAGAGTAATTATTTGTCTTGTAGTATAAAAAAGAAGAATAGACCGTGCAGTCACTCAATTAATCTCCGGTTCTTGTTCATCACAATTAACCCAGGTAAGGTAAGATCCACTCAGGTTCTATTGATTCATTGTGTTTACGATAATAATCTTATGCCCAATTGATTCTTGAAATGAACCCAGATGGGTGATTTAGACTATTCATGTTACGAACCCTAAATTATTATACTAGATTTAAATCCAAGATTCATTCGTATTAGGCAAAACCCTTGTAAGATCAAAGCTTGGATTCACTAAATGTTTGATGTTAACAACTAATATGATTGTTTCAAAGCAAAGTTTTGTTTTATTTTGTGACTTATGTTATTGTTGATGAAGGTTTTAACTTTTAAGGATGATGAGTGCAACCATCAGGCGGAAAGCATTGGCTCTCTGTTCGTCTGCTCTGGCAAATAATGTATGCATGCTTTTGTTTATTACCTCATGTTACATATGAAAAAAAGTAATTTTTAGCTTTTAATTTTGCGTACTCCAAGATTTTATTAAGCTCAGGCCTGTAAACGAACCGAACGAACCGAACCAGAGCATGTTCGTGTTCGTTCATTTAACTTAAAGGAACATGAACACTTAATTGGACGGATATTTGTGTTCATGTCCGTGCGTTTAAAAACTGGACGTGTCTCTGCACGTTTATGTTTGTTCATTTAAAATCCAAATGAACAGTTCACGGGCATAAGTGAACATAGTTGAACAAAGATAAACGAATATACTTGAATGAACGCAAACGAACAAATATAAAACATTAAGTAGATGATTCGTCCAAAGTTTCATCCAAAAGTACATGATTAGATATTAGGGTGATATAATTTGTAATATACAAATAATATTTAATTATTTCTATTAATATGTAAACGAACATAAACAAAAAGAAATGACGTTCAAGAACATAAATGAACAAACGAAACATGTGTTCATGCTCGTTCGTTTAATTAAATGAACACAAAGTTTTTGTTCATGTTTGTTCATTTATAAAATGAATGAACATAAACGAATCGTTCCTTTATTAAATGAACATACATAAACAAACGGTTCACGAGCAGGTCAATGATTCGGTTCGTTTACAGGCCTAAGCTCATGCTTAAGAACATTTCATGATCATCTCATCTTGATGATAGACACATTTGTATATTTCTGTATAGTTGCCATTCTTATGTAGACGTGCGCATAATTGGTTTATTCTTTATCACATAATAAGTTTTAAGTTGTTAATAGGGCATTGCACAATCATTGGAGAGAGCTTCGCCTGCATTAGCAGGATCCACATCACGAGGATATGTTGCTGGTATCCCAATGTTCGAGGTAGTTAATTACTATCTCTAGCTTATTATGTTGCTTTAGGTTATTCATTTCACATAGCCATTAGGCATAACTAGTTAAGTAAATTTTATTATTCTACATTTTACTATTTTAGCAGTCAATTTTGTTTTTTTTATTATAAGTTGCTATGCGATTATGACTTATAAAACTTCTTGTTTTTGTCACAATTGTGCTAGCAATTTGGAAAAAGGTCACAACTAGTACCGGAATTTCATCAAGGTATGATTTAAATAATGATTTTGTTAACACAGTAGTAGATAATATCATAATGCATTAAGTAAATGCTTGCAGGTGCTCCTGTTTGTTCAGAACTCTTGAGGTAAAAGTTTTTATGAACATGAAAGTGAAGGATGTATATGTTTCATTCTTTTTATTTTTCATGTTAAAGATGGATATGCGTTATAAAATAATTATCTGGTTATTTGAGTGTCAAATAGTTGATTTTGGATATTAGATACCAACGAAGCAAGCAAAGTTGATTTTATTAAAAAAAGATAATTGTTGAAATATTAGACAGTAATTTTTTTAAAACGCATATTTAAACAATCCTTTGCAACTAACATGCAAAGCTAACATTTCTGCACAACAATTTGTGTCACACAGGGACGTATCGTCTTTTAAAACAGGTTTTTCAACCCAGAAGTGGACTAGATCTTTTTCTACATACAGTGGTACGTTGTTACGATCCTTACAATTTTTTGAATATTTCAATTTATGTTTGATGTTATTTTGTTTGTATTTATACTATGAAGATTCTTTTTGTTCAGTTATAAAATCAGTTTTTATTTATTTATTTTTTATTATTAACAGAACCTGCTAAAATAGAGAAGGTAGTCAACACCTCGGTCAAAGGGGTACACGGTGGCCCTGCTTATTTCACTGCATCTGGTGCTGTACTTGGAAGTGCTTTAAGTACACCCGCTGTAAACGCTCCACAGGTAGTGTCTTTGAACTTTTGTTTTCAAATTACAGAACTTAATTCTCAGCCAATTTTCTCGTTGTGATATAATTGCTCGCACAATCTAATTTGTTACTTACACTTCATCCATGAAATAGTTATTTTTCAAATGTCTAAAATACCCCTTACTGATTACAATATAGTGGAAGAATATGAACCCAAAACTTCATCCTCATTTCCAATTAGAGTTGGTAATTTTGACCCCTTTTCTAGTGAATGGGTCAATTTGAGTGATGGGTTATGTTTGTAAACTAAAAAGTTACAAGAAACGAGTCATATTGGCGGGCCAAAGAGGTTTAAATATCCAAATGTGTATTTTTAATGCATAAAACCTTCCAAATTATTTTATTTAAGCAATAGTTTATTTTTTTTTTAACGTTTGCAGGCTACCAAACTGGGCCTGAGTTCGACGGTCTCTCCAACTTTCTTACCAAATCTTGCTTTATTTTGGCATATTAATAACGGGATTGAAGAGATTCTGGCTGATTATGTTCACCATGAAATGACCCGCAGCTTGATCTTGGTCATGATGAGACTCTTCCTTATAGTTGCCGCAAAAGATGTGTTTGTGGCTACAAATTGAATCAACCCTTTTCAGAATCCATAGATTCGATAGAGACTTTCATTGTCTTTTATGCGTGTCGAAGACGCTGGTGTGGACAATTTGTTCTTGAAAAAAGATGAATAATGATTAGTCCTAGAATGTTATAAGAGTCTTGGGCTACATTTTGTTTTTTGTTCAATCATAATATAAATTGGGTGTTTAGTGCACTTTCTAACATGTTATAGTTGTAAGGAGTTTTATCTTCTATAATTTTACACCTTAGTCTTGTCCCATGGTTTATTTGTTTTCTTCCTTCTTTCGTCTTTATCTTTTTCATTATCGTAAAACCACACAGGCAGTCCTTGGGTCAAAAAATTACATCGTTAAACCATGGGTACCGCATAGACAATGGGTGGGAAAGGCCATACATTCGACTAGAGGTGCACAAATCGGGTTTTTTAAATACCCGGGTTCGGGTATAGAACCGGGTTCGGGTATGACCGGGTACGGGTATGATCGGGTATTTGTAGTAATCGGGTCGGGTTCGGGTAGGGTATTGTCTCTAAAAACCATACCCTATGCATCGGGTTCGGGTCGGGTATAGCACCGGGTATTTGAATACCCTATTATCGGGTATTGAAAAAACCCTATTTACGGGTTTTTTTCCGGTATTTTTTTGGTATAGATTGGATTTTTTAAAGTTTACACTTTTTAGGGGTATTATTCGGGTATTTTTAAGGTATTTTTCGGGTATACATCGGGTATTTGAAATACCCGGTTTCGGGTATTGGAAAACCCCGGTTTCGGGTTCGGGTATTACCGGGTACAAATCGGGTTTTCGGGTATTACCGGGTTCGGTTCGGGTTCGGGTTTTAGTGCCAAAATGCATACCCTATCCGTACCCTACGGGTAGGGTCGGGTACGGGTTCGGGTATAAAAAACCCGGGTATTAGAAAAACCGGTACCGGGTATTTATTTCGGGTCCGGTTCCGGGTTCGGGTTTTTTATGCACCTCTACATTCGACTGATATGAGCACAAAAGTAGTCTGTCATCGCCTTTTGCGAACATGAATAATTTGAGAGGTTCAATTTCCACTAAAGAATGACAATTATTTAAAGTATTCATAACAAAGCATCTAATTTTTATTAGAGAATGAAAATGCTTAAAGTTGGTAATGATTCCAAAAGCCAAGCACATAATGTAATGTGGTTAAATTAAATATGAGATTTGTAAAGACTGAATGAAGTGTCAAGGACATTTGAATATTTGAAACATACAAAACAACAATATTCCATTTGAGGTGGTGTATGGAATATAGTCTAAGTTATTTACACTTGTATTCTATAAATTCAAATAACTTGGTTATTCAAATTGTCCGTAGTATTGTTTGACTTTAAAAGTCAACAAATTGGCTAAAAAGTCAACTATTACTTCATTTGTCAACAGACAACCTAACCTATTGCTTCAAAACAACTCCACAAATGCATAATAATATTATAAGTTATGAACCAAGTGCATTGTAATGTAAAGAATCCAGTGTCACAACTATGCATGAGAATTTTAACTACTTTTCTTCCTCAAAATACACAAAAACAAAACAATAATAATAATAACAGTAAAGAAGGCGGTTTCGGTTTCGATTTGGAATTTACTTTGCTGTGTAACGACCACCGCAGATGAAAATAACACGAGAACAACTAAATAAAAGGTTTTGATGCATCTGATTTGTCAAAAGCCTTGTTGAATGTTTTTCTCTTCCAATATGGTTGACGAATCTGACATGTGGCATATAAAATGACGCGGCTAAATTGTGATCTATAGAGTTGTATCCATCGGATAGCAGCCAAGAACACGAAGAAATCTAGCAAATTCCTGCAAAAATTATAAAAAAGAAATTGTAGTTTCACATCTCGAGTATGAATTGTTAGGTCTATATTATAAAGTTATAACACAATTAAACCAATTGAACCTCCAGGTTGTCAATTCTAAGCCATTTTATAAAGCGATCGTGTTAGGTTTAACCTGGTTACTCAAATGGGTAGTGTTCGGGTTAGCCATTTAGTTAAACAAATCAACCCATCAACCCGCTTAAAATAAGTATAAAAATGTGTTTTTTTATACGATTAACATGCCAACCCATTTATGACCCATTTAACTTGTTTACAATTTATTACTATTTAACCCAATTGCCTCATTTATATAAATGGCTTGCGCATGACGCGCACGACTATGGTTACATGATTTTAAATGTGTCTGGGTTAGAGTTGATGTTTTAACACAAATAAATATGTGGGTTGTGCTCCTTTTTTATAACTTTTTTTTTTAATTTTTCCTGTTTGAGCATTGGAGATAGAATACAACCCAAAAAAGCATGTTTAAGTAAACGGGTCAAAATTGCCACCTAGTATATGATGAAGTACAAAAGATGTACCTGCAGATGTCCTAGAGCATATTGAGCACGAGGCTCAGCCATCGAAGCTTCAAAATCAATGTAAAACAGGTAGTCAAAGTATCTGTGAAAGTCAAATGTGAAGTTTTAATATTTGAATTTTCACATTGTTTAAAGTTTTAAAATTTCCCTTTTATTATAATTGCACTCACTTGGCACTACCCTTGTTGCTATCATCAACAATCCTCAGTGGTCGTTTCCTCTGCGGTCGGCTCTCGATCTTGGAAAAAATTTAGAGGGGTATTTTAGGCATTTCATAATAGTCAATAATAATGTATTCTAAAATGAATGTTTCAAAATGAAAGGGACGAATAAAGAACTTACCTTTGATAAGTTAATCTCTCTTAGAGCGAACACAGCTAACGCTTTAAATAACACCCCCGGGCCTTCTTCTAATGTAAACACAATGCTTGTCTTGAAAATAAAAAATAAAAAGAGAAATCACTTTTGGAATTAATAAGAATTTTAAAAGATAAAAAAAGGTTAGTTTTTTCTTTGATTTTTTTACCTTATGAGGTTTGTCTGTTCCCGGTATTATAGGTTCTCTTGCTAGTATTAGAAAACGTGTAACATTATCTAAATCATTCTGAAAAAAAAAAAAAAACAAAGTTATGACATAAAAAGAGTTGTATGAGATAAAAACTCAAAAATCATTTTATTAATAAATGTGATGTTATAATATAACACTTTCGCATGTAAAAGATGATATTTAGGTGGCACCTGGATTTGTTGTGCTAGAATATCAAGTCCATATATTTCTGCAGCTCGAGAACTTGCAACTGCTCCGGTCTCTCGAACGCCTTCAGAGGCTACAATCTATCCAAAGCATAAAAAACAAAAACAAGTAAAAAACTGAAAAAAATAAAACAATAAATAATGTATTTAATTTATAACTTACCTGAGCTGCAAGAGCAGTATCTTCAGCACTAACTTTAACAACACCCAATTTGTTCAATGCAATCTCACATTGATCAAGTGCCTATAATATAATAATTATGTACATCATATCAATTACTGATGAAGGGTGAACAAGTAATTTCAAGTTTTGAAGTAAACCTGAGGGTGGCTTAACACGCGTTTTAGCTCTTCTTTTCTTACTCCCGGGACACCCAAGAGGCAATGATTAACAACTAACTGAACTTCACCCACAATATGAAGTCGATGACGAAGGAGTAAATCGTAATTTCTATGAATACTCCCCCCTACCGAATTCTCTATTGGGAGAACTGCTTTATCCACCAACCATAATTCAACAGCCTGCGTTTAAATAAACGCATCAACAATTTTGTTTAGGCTTGTTAACGAACCGAATAAACACGAATGGAGCATCTTTGTGCTCATACATAACTTTAACAGAACGGTTCACGAATGAACGGGCATAACTAAGCTAAAACTAATTAAAAGTAAAATGTGAAAAACAATGCGACGGCCCTATAAAATTACTAAAACTATATTAAGTTATAACCGGCCAAAAAATTTCAATGAATATAATAACGAATGTAAAAGAACTAACATAAACAAACTTAAATGAACAAACATTCATGAACATAAATGAATGGACATGTGTTCATGTTCGTTTGCATTACTAAACGAACAAAATTTGTTGTCCAAGTTTGTTCTTTTATTAAAGAAACGAACTTCCCAACGAACAGTTCTGAACGCTCGGTTCGTTTATACGCTTAATTTTGTTACATTTTCATACTTTTGTAAGTGTTAATTAGTATACTCATAAGTAATAAAAAAAATCCTCTAAAAATATATAAATTTGTATTTCCTTTACAGGTGACAATTTGGGTTGCGTATTACCTGAATGAGTCAAAAAAGTATTTTTTAAGCTAAAAGAGGAACGAGTCAAGCGGGTTAAAGTAGCCAGAACAGTACTTTTAATGCATACAGCTACCTAATTTCTTTAATTTAAAGATTTATATTATTAAGTAATCATAAAAACATATTTAGTTATTATTATTATTTTTCTTGAAGGTACATGCGGGTCAACAGGTGAACCAGACCGATATGGTCGGAGTTTACCCGTGCTAAAATAATCTGTTTCAACATTTAATCCACCGATAAAATAAGTTCAGTTTATTAGATTTCATGCTTACATGAACCAAATAATTATAGAACAGGAAAAAAAAAGATACCTTGAATACAGATTCAAATTGGTCACATGGAACGGTTTCGCATTTTGGGTATGCTTTAAGAGCAGCAGATTCACTATATGCACCTGGTAAACCCTAAAGTAACCAAGAAAACTGAAAATACGGAAAAAGTGATTTACTTATATAAAATAATCATGTAATTACCTGGTAAGCAACTCGGACCTTTGAACCATCATTACTAGAAGAGACAAGATCCGTAGCCGATAAGGGCTCTGATATTACAAATGCATTATTAAAACATAACTTTTGACTTTAAAACTCAAACCACCACTTTCAATTTTACAGTTGATATGAATCAGTTTATTCTTTTAAGCAAAATGAAAGATTTACTCAAAAAGTTACAATAGCTACCATATATATAATTAGAATTGCTGTTAAAAGGGTATATACATATAACTGTAAGTAACTAATTTTAATTTCTTTGGATACAAGTGTGACAATCAAAGTCAAAGGCAGACGATTACAAGATACAAAAACAAGAAAATAGTATATGCTTGGTTCAGAAATACTCCACATATAACAACATAACTGATGGTTATGAAGTTATCGATGCTAAACGTTTAAATCTAAAAAGGTACCAAAACTATCAACCTAAAATTAACAATATCCTCTAGAAGTTATTTTGATAGTTAAATCATTCTTTATACATAAAAAAAAACAACTCCATCACAAATCCATATTTATTCATACCATATTACAGTGTCACAAGAAATCAATGTAAACGCCTACATATCTTGAAATGTCTATAAAATATGTCTATCAATATTTGAAGTTGGAAGTTCGGTACACTGGTATGTCTATGTCTCACCTTTTTTAAAGCAAAGTACTCAAACAGGGTTTTTTTTTTTTTTTTTTTTTTGGGGGGGGGGGGGGGGGGCTAGATTATTCAACTTTTCTTTTATTGACTAAAAAAAAGAATGTTACCCCTGCAGAATGATTATAAACAAAAACGTACCTAATCTGTTTTTCCCTTTTAGCATTTACAAATTACATATTTAAAGTTTGTCCAAAATCTGTCATTCTAGCAAAGATTAATGTTGTTTTCACCTTTTTATACAATTAAAAGAAAAGTCAAAAGTTGAATAATTCAAAACTACATTACAGAAACTGTTACTTAAAACTATCAGTCAAATTTAGACAATTAAAAGAAACACCTAAAGTCAAAAAATTTGTAGCTTTCTGAGGAACAGATGGACAGATTAACAAGATTAATCCCACCTAATTGACCTAAATCAAGAAACCAACAAATCTTTCAACACAATCTTTAACAATGCAAGATTCCAAATCAATCCAATCTAATAATCAACCCCAAATCAAGAACCCATCAAAACCCCCAACCAAGAACACCAATCTTGAACAATGCAAGTTAACTTACTCGGTAAAGAATTCAAATCTTTATGAAAGCCTTTGGATTCAGTGATCCGGGTCTCTTCAATCTTTGCATCTGCACCCAAATCAGGTGGAGTCAAAGGCTTCTCATCATCTTCAACAGGGTGAGCCAATTTCAACCCCAAACACTCCCATTTCTTGAATCTTGAACTTGAACAATTAACCCTATAACTACTAGTGCTAAAAGATTGAATCTTTTTATTATTGTTTTGAGAGAAATAAGGGATACCCAATTGAGAATTGGAGTGATTACGACAAACCCAGATGGGATTTGCCTTCAAAGCCATTTCTTGATGATGTGCCAATGCTGCTGAAGTCTCATTTTCACAGAGGCTTCAACGACATTATCGGCAATTGTTTTCTTTCTGTACGATTGTAATGTAATGTAATACGATACCCTCTTTCTTTTCAGCTGGAGCCTACAACTGGATTTAACCAGAAAATACAATGTATGTGTGTATATATATATGTAGATAATTATATAATATTATGTATATATAGAGCAGCCGGTGGCAGATAAAACATGGACCCGCACGCAGAGTGTTAGGTTAGGTACGTGTGAAAGACTATAGGCATTTGTTGTTGGTGGTGGTGTTGTTTATTTCATTGTTACCATATTTGGTAGAATGCGTGTCTTGGGGTTTATTCATGTGTTTCATTATTAATAACTTGTTATATTACAATTGTTATATGTCACTTGTCACTATCTCAACAATCCTCACATTTTTAAATCCATTTTATTATTTAGATCCTTTGTTGATCATTATCCAACCCAAAATAGCCTTATTCTTATTATTTATATATAAAACAAGTGTGTTAATGTTTATTTGAGTGAGTTCTAGTTAATCAAACGACATACAATACATAACATACAATACATAACGTAATAAACAATACCAACTACAATACCAATCTACATAAACAATAATTTATAATAACAAAGAAAAAACCTGAAAATTACAACAAAAGAATCAAAATCAAGAACAAGTAATAACAATTATAACAACAAAAGAAAAAAAAATTATATTTTAACGTCATGTTATCCTTAAGTAATAAAATGAAACAATTTAGCTATAGAAAAGGAACATGCCAAATGGAATTGAAGTGGTCGGAATATTGTTTTATTATTTTTTATTATTATTTTCAGGTATATAAAATAAAAGTCAATTAAAATACTTTCTTCTTTAGAAATTTTCATTATATACATTGACTACAATATCATAAATTTGTTAATCAACATACTAACCATTTAAATTTATTCTTTTAGTTTGTTTTGGAAGACTAGAATCATGTTCTTCTTTTCTTAGCTATCATATATATATATATATAACTAGCTTTTATTTCTTGTAATACATGATTGTTTTATATTATTCATTTATAATATTAATATATTTTTTTGGATTTTAATTTTATTTATTGTAAGGAAGTTATTAATATACTTAGGATTTGATGATGAAAGAGTTTCACAAATAAATGAGATGTTATAACCCGGTTTAAAAAAAACTATATGAGTTTGGTGAGACCTATGACCCGGTTTTTTTACTATAAAATTGTTTATTAATTATAAATAGTATCTTTAAAAAAATCCGGATACTAATTTTTAGTATATCCCTATTTTATAGAATTTTCATATAAATATTTGATGAGATTAATTTTTAATATAATAAGATGTTATAACCTGTTTAAAAGGCTATCTGGGTTTGGTGATACCCATACCCGTGAATTCAGTTTAAATGCATGATAAACATTCATTTACAAATAAAGCAATATGGTGGTTTGAGAGAATTTAATAAGATTTCGTTTATATATATTTAAGATTAAGATTTAATACATAATCTTGTTTTATTATATATGGTTGGCTTGTACTTGAAAGAACCCGTGTTTTCACACTGACATCGCTTTGTCAAGATTTACAGGCAGGCATTGACTAATTTTGATTATTTGTAAACTAGGTATATTGACCAACACAACCGCAAACTGTTGGTACATGATGTCAGTAGTTCAGTATCTAGTGTCTGTAATCGTGTTATTTGGATTTGTATTAAGGTTTAAGCGAACTTGTCTCACAAGTTCGCCTGATATAGGCGAACTTGTGGAACAAGCGAAGTTAGTGACAACTTCGCCTAAACATGTTAGGCGAAGTTGTTGTATGATATATAGGTTTAGGTTACTGCTTGTTTGAGAAGAGTTGTTCAGTTCGTGTAATCGGTGATTGATATATCACGTGTTATTAGTTGCAATACAACGTGTTCATTGTTTATTGTAACGTGTGTTTGCTTGTGTTTAACGTATATCGATTCTACGCTCGTATCGTCTTACGTAGGGATTCCGCACCTACGTAGAACGAGATATTCCGTGTAGATCCGGCTGGGAACCTACAATTGGTATCAGAGCGTTTGCTCGTGATTGTGTGGTTCGGGATTATCACACGGGTGTAGAAATCGTTCCGTTCAACTATTCACGGGACGAGTTTACGTTAATATACCGAGTTTTTGTGTCCTACTCACCTCCCACCATCTAAAACAACCCATTACACCTTCGCATACCTCGCAAAACGTCAAAATCAAACCTGCAAAAACATTGTGTTCATCAGGCGAAGTTGCCGTCACTGTTTGTAGGGTTTAGGCGAAAATATAAGGTTAAGCGAAGTTATTAACAACTTCGCCTACCTCACAAGTTCGCTTAACTTAAGCGAACTTATCCACAACTTCGCCTAATCTGGCGAAGTTGAGAAGAAAGCGAAGTTGAAAGATCAAGCAAAGTTAGGACTTAAGCGAAGTTAAGTTTAACTTCGCCTACTGGTACTGTTAAAAAAAAATTAAAAAAATTTTCGGGTTTCTTTGTGTTTTCGTTTCGTACTTCTATAAAAGATGACTTCCATAAATATTACGGAACTGGTAAAAATGGAGGTGGAAGCAGGTTCAGCTACTAAGGCACCGAAAATGCTTAAGGGAACCGATTTCGTGGCTTAGAAAGATCGGTTTGAGCAGTATGTTAAATATCAAGATGCTAAGATGTGGGTGTGCATTCAAGATGGATACATTCCACCAACGGCTTTGTATGAGGGTCGTGAACAAATTAAGAAATACAATAAGATGGAAGAGGAAGAAAAGAAGATGTATGAGGCTGAAAGCAAAGCTCATGCTGCGATAACAATGGCTCTTCCACAAGAAATTCTTCAAACCTTCAGGAAATATAAAACCGCCAGAGAGCTATGGGAAGCGCTTGAAAACCGATATGAAGGTAATGTGGGGATACGTGCATCCAAGATTAAGCTACTCAAAACCCAATTCTCGGTGTTCAAGTATTTGAAGAATGAATCACTTGATGATATCATCACAAGATATTATCACCTGATGACCGAACTCAGCAATTATTCCATTGTTTACAAAGAAGAGGAGATCGTAGAAAAACTTCTTGATGCTCTCCCACCGAAATGGGAAATGTACACTGTCTTGATGAGAGAAGATAAAGAGTTTGCCAACATTGACTTGGAAACAGCAGTCAATAAACTACGAACTTTTGAACTTAACATGGTTCGAAAAGAGACACCAACTGATCAGGTTCAGGATCCGGGAATGTATGGTGCGAAAGTTAATTCAAGTTCAAGTTCGAAGTCAGAATCATCTGCTTACTACTCAAAGGGAGACACGAGCTCTAACTCAACTCATGATGGTCATGTAACTCTCAACATGGATGGTGATGTGTGTTTCGTAGCTGGTGGAACAAACACTTCTAAACCTCAAACAACAAAGGGTAGTTTTTCTTCAAGTGTTCCGAACAACAACTACTCTCAGATGCCCATGAGTGTTAAATCTGCTGAACAGCAGTTTGCTCTCTATGCATCTTTCATTGCTTCTTACGAAAATTACATTAAAGGTAAAATCGTTGATCCTGCAACTTTAGACGAAGACTATGATCAGATCGATACTGATGATCTGGAGGAGATGGATCTGCAGTGGCAGATGGCAATGATAGTAAGAAGAGTTAAAAGGTTTATGAAGAAGACTGGTAGAAATTCGTTGGTGAAAGACCAGGTTTTGATAAGTCAAAGGTTCGGTGTTATAAATGTCAACAGAATGGCCATTTTGCTAAAGAATGCACAAGTGAACGAGTAGAACGTAGTCACAACAGGCCAACACAACCGAATGGGGGAAGTAATGAAAATAAGGTGATGATATCCAGACAGAACGGGGAATACAACTGGAATCTGCAAGTTGAGGAAGTGTTCGAACAGGCCAACTTGGTTAACATCGAAACTAAAGAAAAAAACAGAGAGACAAGAGAAGATCAAGATTATATGGCAGAGGTGACAGATCAGCTCTCTGAGGTAAGTTCTAAACTCCTTTATACGAAATGTGAAAATCTGTCTGAACAATTAAAAACAATAACTGATCAGTTTGTTAGTTTGGATGCTCAATTTAGAACATTAAAAGAAGATCATTGTTACACTAAAACTAGAGAAAAAAATTACACGGTAAAAATAAAAGCTAGTGAGAAAGATATCAGAAGTCTTAAAGCCAGTCTAGCTGAAAAAATACAAGTAATTGATCTTAGCTATGAAGTGTTAAAAGAGAAAACCAAACTAATTGCTGAAAGGGATAAACAGATAGCTGATTACCAGGTGAAAGTGGTGGAACTAAACAGAAAGCTTGAGCAATTTAGAAATTCCTCCGCAATACTTGATCACCTCGTAAGTGATCAACGTTCCCAAGTTAAAAGGGGAGGAATTGGATATTCTGAAGTTCCACCACCTTATAATCATAACTATACTTATGATCCTAGTAATCAGAAATCTGTTGATGTTGAAATTGGTCAGACACTGTTAAAGTTACGATTAAAGATCCAGAAGTTAGTAAAAGCGAAACGAGTAAGCCTGTTTCGAATGTTAAGATTTCTGTTCCTAGTTCTGTCTCATCAAATTCGGACAAGAAATCCGAGTCTAGTGAGACAAAAGAAGAGGCAGTGTTACTAAAACGTGGAGAGGAACATAAACCAACTGAAAAGAATTCTCCACTAAACCCGTATGTCCCACCATCTGTTAGACAAACGGGCAGTAATGCAACCTCAACATCTAAAACAACCGTTGAGACGAAAGTTGAACACAGGAGCTGTTTCAGATGCAATCAAATAGGACACCTGATTGCTGATTGCCCTCTGAATCAGAGATTCAAAGGTATGAGGCCTTCGAAAACTGAGAATAGAACTAACAGTAATTACTATAATGGTAAGAATGAAAACTCATCAAAGTTCAGATATTGGACTAATCCAGGTTTTCAAAGAAGTCGATCTCAGTTTTTCCCTATTAACAACCAAATCATTAGTTATAATTCATTTAATTCACGAAGGTTTGGATGGCCTCATAGTCAATCTACTAGAAGGTATCCTTTTAGGACTTACAGAAATCATTCTAATACTAACTTAGGACAGCCAAAGCACGGGATGCCTTTTAACAGATTTAATCGACCCAAGACCAATAAGTCTTGGGTCCCCAGATTTTAATCCTTTGCTTTAATCGTGCAGGAACAGTTGAACAGGGCTGCAAACAATCTATGGGTTGTGGATAGCGGCTGTTCCCGGCACATGACGGGTAACAAGAATTTGTTACACGAATGGAAACCTGTTCAGGGAGGTAGAGTAAGTTTTGCTGGAGAGAGTGGTGGAAGAATTACTGGAATTGGAACGGTGACTAATGGTAAAATGAAGTTACAAAAGGTGAATTTCGTTGAAGAGCTGAAGCATAATCTGCTGAGTGTGTCTCAGATCTGTGACAAAGATTACACTGTGCACTTTACCAAAAATGAAGCGATCGTACTGTATCCTGGTTACAAGATACCAGAGGCATGGATAGTGATGAAGGCTCCAAGGGAAAAGAATACATATGTTATGGACATGAGGTCGATTGAGATGGCAACAGAAGAATCATGTCTTCTGTCAAAAGCAACTGAATCGGAGTCCGAGTTATGGCATCGAAGAATGGGGCATATTCATCTTCGAAAAATGAACTACATTGTCAAGAATGGGCTGGTGCTTGGTGTTCCCTTAAAAAATTTCAACTTTGAAGACCAATGCTTATCGTGCAAAAAGGGAAAGCAACACAAGAAGTCTCATCACACCAAGAAGGTTAATTCAATAGTCAGTACCCTAGACCTACTTCACATGGACCTCTTCGGTCCCGTGAATGTAAAAAGCCTAGGTGGAACATCATACTGCTTGGTGATAACTGATGATTTCTCTCGATATTCTTGGGTATATTTCCTGAAGACAAAGGATGAAACGGTTCAGTTGGTAATGAATTTGATTACCAAGGTTGAGAATATTATGGGGAAAAAGGTTAAACACATCAGGACTGACAATGGGACAGAGTTCAAAAACTATCAGATGGAGATATTCTGCTTACAGAAAGGGATAGACCACCAGTACAGCGCTCCGTATACTCCGCAACAAAATGGGGTGGCTGAGAGGAAGAACAGAACGCTAATTGAAGGAGCCAGAACCATGCTGGCTGATTCTAAACTTCCTGTGGTGTTCTGGGCTGAAGCTGTTGCAACAGCCTGTTATATCCTTAATAGAGTTTTAACTGTTAAAAGATTGAATAAAACATGTTATGAACTTATGCATGGTAGAAAGCCTAACTTGAGTGGTCTCGAACCATTCGGGTCCCCGTGTTCGATATTAAAGACGAACTCAAAATTTGGTGAGATAGCCGACGAAGGTATTTTAGTCAGATATGTTGTTGGGACACCCAACAGAAGAGTCTTTAATCTATCTACCAGCAAGGTTGAGGTGATGTGTAACACTGACATCACAAGTTACAAATCACCAAAACCAAGCACGGGACCCGCTGGGGCTTTCGACTATGATAGGCTTTTTAAATCTTTTAATTTGCATTACTTGGATTGTGCAGAAGTTGATGAGAGAATAGCTATGAAGATGCTTTATGATGAGGAAGAAAATTTTGTGCAACGACCGCAGTACGATGAATGTCAACCTTCCTCGTCACATGCTGTCGATACCCCTGCTACCTCTACAGAAGAGGAATTCTTCAATCCTTTTCACTCTCAACAACAATCACCTATTGATGAGCTATCTTCGAACCTAGAAGACAATCTGCAAGTCAATTCGGTTCCGACTACGAATGTTCACAAAAATCACCCTTTGGAGAACGTGATAGTGATCTGTCCGACGGTGTACAAACAAGACGAAGCTTGAATGAGCACACTTGTGTTTTCACAAGCATTAAAGATACATGCATCATTAACGAATGCTTGTACACCTGCTTCATCAGCCAGATTGAACCAAAGAACTATCAAATGGCTCTCAAGGACAGCTCGTGGGTCGAAGCCATGCAAGAAGAGTTAGCCCAGTTCAAGAAGATGGAGGTATGGAATTTGGTTGCAAAACCGAAGAATGTGCATGCGATTGGCACCAAATGAGTTTTCAAATGTAAGAGAGATGAGAAAGGAATAATCATAAGGAACAAGGCAAGGCTGGTTGTAAAAGGTTTTAATCAGCAAGAGGGGATCGACTACAATGAAGTGTTTGCTCCTGTGGCGAGATTGGAAGCGATTCGATTGTTTTTGGCATTTGCTGCACACAAGGAGATGAAGGTGTTCCAGTTAGACGTGAAAAGTGCGTTTCTTAACGGTAAAGTCGATGAGGTTGTGTACGTTGAGCAACCTCCGGGTTTTCCTGACCCAGACTTTCCTGATCACGTGTACAAGCTAAGTAAAGCGCTATATGGGCTACATCAGGCCCCTCGTGCCTGGTACGCAACTCTATCCGATTACTTGCTTGAGAATGAATTTGAAAGGGGAAAGATCGATGGCACACTGTTCGTTAAGAGAAAAGGAAGGGACTTTCTTCTGGTTCAAGTCTACGTGGACGACATCATCTTTGCTGCATCAAAAGTCGCCATGTGTCAGGAGTTTGAAACCGTCATGAAAAAGAGGTTTGAAATGAGTGCTATGGGTGAACTAACTTTTTTTTTAGGATTGCAGGTTGATCAGAAGAAAGATGGGATGTTCATTCATCAGACTAAATATGTCCAAGACGTTCTCAAACGCTTCAAGATGGAGGACAACACTCCATTTGATACTCCAGTTTGCGTCAACCATAAATTGGGTGCTGATACAGACAGTGATGCAGACGTGGACACCACCCAATATCGGGCAATAATCGGTTCTTTAATGTATTTAACTGCATCTAGACCTGATATTATGTTTGCAGTTTGTCTTTGTGCTCGTTTTCAGGCAAACCCAAAGGAATCTCACATGAAGGGTGTGAAGAGGATATTGCGGTATCTCAAAGGCAAGCCTAAGCTAGGGTTGTGGTACACGAAAGGAGGAGACTTGGAGTTAGTCGCCTACACAGATTCTGACTATGGAGGATGCAATCAGAATCGGAAGTCAACAACAGGTGGATGTCAGTTTCTTGGAGGCAGATTAGTGTCATGGCAGTGCAAGAAGCAGACCTCAGTCGCCATTTCTACCTGTGAAGCAGAATACATGGCAGCATCGAACTGCTGCTCACAGGTTCTTTGGATACAACAGCAATTGCGCGATTACGGTCTGAATTTCACTCATACTTCTATTTGCATAGATAACACTGCTGCTATCTCAGTAACTAACAATCCCGTAAAGCATAGCAAAACTAAACACATTGACATCCGTCATCATTTTATACGGGATTGTGCTGAGAAGAAATTGATAGTGCTCGAAAAGGTTGATTCGTTAGATAATTTCGCTGATTTGTTTACTAAAGCGTTTGACAAAACTCGTTTTCAAAACCTTGTTGAGCTAAATGGGATGATCAATCCCGAGTAACCGTGTTTTTCGTTTTTTTTACTTTGTTTAAAAAAAATAAAAAAAAAACGTCACTATTGCTTAGAATTATGTCGGTTGCTTCAGTTTGAAGGACATATCTTCGGATATGTTTGGTCCTCATTTCTACCTGTAGAGTATGAGGATAGCCATTAACCAGATGACTGAAAGTGACCGGGGCGGTTTATGATGTGTTTTATTCTTTCGCTGAAAATTAGTCGTTCATACTTAGTTAGAAGGACACATACTCGTATGTGGTCGGTCCAACTGATCCATTGGATCTTCAGGATAACCGTTTACCTGAAGACTTCGACTTGATCGGGGCGATAGAAGTTAAAAATATTTTTAAAATGGGAGATGAAATAATTTTTCAAGTCTACTGCTTCGTAAGAAGTATCTATACAATGTTTAAAAGAAAATTGATCCAACCTTGGAAAGTGATGGACAAACTGATTCTGTGTGCTTAACTAGTGAAGTTATTAGGCCTAAAAGACTTTAGAATAGTCATTGTATGTCATGGTAGCTTTTTATGGTGCGTAAAAGTAGAAGTGATACTAACTAAATCTCCTCGATTTTACGTGAAAACTCCTTAAGAGTTGTGCATGTCTCCATATATATCTTTCCGAATGATAGGCAGAAAAGCGATTACCCAATCATACACGAGCCCGTGAGTGTTCTGATTCCCGAGAAGATGGTGTGTCAAGAAACTGCAGTGATCCAGATTCGGGACTTGCAGTAGTTTACTTGAAGCTGTGTAAATCTTATTATTTAAAAAAAATTATTATTATGTGTTACTGAGACATTCTAGAGCTTATAATGTTAATACTTCTTAATCAAGATGCAAGAATGAGAACGGGAAGAAGACTCTACAGATCGACGTGTACTTACAATTTAATCAGACACTACGGGTCGAGGTCAACTCGGGGTGACTTGGGGAAAGCCAAATAAGCTTTGAGAATAGATAGGAGGCATCACAATCTCTGATGTGTTGCGCATTTATGTTTTGAGCTTAATTGAACCTAACCCGTATCACAGAAGCGATGAAAACCATTTTAAGTTATTTACTTGCTTACAACCTGTTTCTTTATGTCATAATACAGCTGAACATGGATCTATGTGACAGTCACTTAATTAGTATGATTCCTGTTCGGATCTTTTCTAAAACATGTTGGTCCCCGACTAGACTGAAATTTGATCCCGTGTACTTTATTTCTAAAATTTATTCTACTTATGTCGTTTTATGATTTTATACCTGGTTACTTGGTTCTTGATCGGATCAGTTAACTCTTTAAAGGAAGTTTTAAAAGTTAATGGCATTATGTTCAATTTATAAGGGTCTGTTTAGTAAAGTTTCATATTGAGCGAAGTTGAGGAAAGAGGCGAAGCTGTTTAAACAGGCGAAGTTATGAGGTAAGCGAAGTTAACCCTAACTTCGCCTGTATGATGTCAGACATATATAAAGAGCATTTTGGTCAAACACCTGTTCATATTCAAGCGAACTTATTCACCCATCATCTTCGGCGAACTTATCTACTCAATCTAACCTTAATTCTAATCCGTTTCAACCCGTATTAAAGGTGTGTAGTATCGGGATAATGAATAATCTATGTTAATAACATTAATCAGAGGTCGTTTTGATCCGTTTGTGACCCCGTTCATTCAAAACCTCAACACCCGCTTTTCAAACTTGTTATAACGTGGTCGTAATCAACTTGATCGTCTTAAAATCATGTTTTATAGAGTCTTCAATCTCCAAATTCACCATCTACACGTCGTTTGGCCGTCTAATCTGTTGCCGCTTCAGATTCAGGCGAAGTTGCAGTTTAGGCAAAGTTATCCTTAACTTCGCCTAACGCTTAACTTCGCCTGTTGATTTAATTGTTTAACAGAATAAGAGGCGAAGTTGTGGTTAGGCGAAGTTATCATCAACTTCTCCTAGCCCTTAACTTATTTTTAATTAACTGTTATCAGGCGAAGTTAAAGTTATGGCGAAGTTGTTCCCAACTTCGCCCCACCCCTAACTTCGCCTATACAGAATAAATCATAACTTCGCTCATGGTAACAGGCGAACTTGTGATTTGACTTGACGATTCTCTAACTTAGACTGTTTTTGTTGCAGAAATGGCAGCTGTAGCAAGGTTTATTGAGTCGACAGTTGTTGCCACTGCAGGGTTGTCGGTTACGATACCACCTGCGGTTACGTTTCCACCTGTTTCTGAGGTGCCGGTTACATTGGGAATCCCTCCTCCGTACGCTCAAGACATATCATATATGAGGTTTGATTTCGATGCAACCTTATCCGATTCGGAAAGAATAGCAGCGCTTGAAAGGGTCGTGGCAGAACAATCAAGAGTAAATCTTATCCAGACTCATGCTATTCAGCGCCTCGTTGCGGAGAATCAAATTCAGTCGTCCCTCCTGATCGAGCATGGTAAAAATAATTGAAGCCTTGAAACAGTTCTTGGCATATCAGGGGGAGATGAGTTGTAAGGGTGACGAGCTGAGGACAAAAAAGCATAACGATCGAGACGATGATCCCAATGCATCGAAAGGTGCAGGTGGAGAGTTGCCAAGAACTGAACAAGCTCTTGGGACTTCCACATCTCAGGGGGAGTCAACGAGTGCAGCTGGCGGTTCAGGGGGTGATGATGTGGTGGTTGTGGATGCTGAGGAGGTGTTAGATGATGATGATGATGTGTTACCATTAGAAGAGATTGAGAAGATAGGGGCTGAGATCGTGATTGACGATGAAGTTGAAGAAGGAGAGATTGTGGAGGACAACGTTGAACATGAAATTCCAGAAGTTGAAAAGTCAGATTTGGGTCAAGATACGGGATGTGATGAGACAGAATGGGAGGAGCAGCCAAGATGGAAAGAAGGCTACGCTCAGTGGTTCGTAAAGACTAAGAAACCGGCGGTCCCTACTATGTTCAAGAAAAGTTACAACATCAGGGGTTATGCTGAATCGAAAAAGGGGATTATATGCTGGTTATATGATGAGCAGTTGAGGCTTTTTGTGATTAAAAGATATGATGGGGTTCAGTATTTCAAGAGGTTGTTGAGATCATTGAATACGTTGCCTGAATGTGAAGTGAAGAACTTAGCCAGGTTGAGGTTGATCAACAGGAGTGATGATAATATGGCTAGGATCATTGGGAAGATAGTCTGGAAGGAAAGCATAAAGAAGAAAAAGTTCGAGCTGTTGAAACCACAGAGAGGAAAGCTCGTTGAAGACAAAGACAGAGGAATGAGAGCAGATGGCAAGCCTTGGATGATAATGAAGTATAAGCCGATCAGGTGTCTAAAAGAAGTGCCGATGAAACAAATGCCCAAGGATGTGCTCAAAGATCTGAAATGGTGGTACGTTGATAGTGAAACAGCTGAAGCAATAATGGAGGATGAAGATGAACAAGAGCTGATGAGAGTATATGATCCTATGCATTTAGTGAATTTGTCTCAAGCTGATCTGCAGGTGCTGAACGAGAAAAAGATATTTTACATTCCTGCTTGGAAAGAAGAAGCAAAGAAATATCAGAGAGTAGTTTCAGTTTGTGTACGAGAAGGCGTTCATGCTTGAAGATGGATGATACAAGATTTTTGGGATTACGAGACACGTGTTTGAAGATAGAGATATGAAGCTACTGCCAAGGGGGAGTCTGTTGGTACATGATGTCAGTAGTTCAGTATCTAGTGTCTGTAATCGTGTTATTTGGATTTGTATTAAGGTTTAAGCGAACTTGTCTCACAAGTTCGCCTGATATAGGCGAACTTGTGGAACAAGCGAAGTTAGTGACAACTTCGCCTAAACATGTTAGGCGAAGTTGTCGTATGATATATAGGTTTAGGTTACGGCTTGTTTGAGAAGAGTTGTTCAGTTCGTGTAATCGGTGATTGATATATCACGTGTTATTAGTTGCAATACAACGTGTTCATTGTTTATTGTAACGTGTGTTTGCTTGTGTTTAACGTATATCGATTCTACGCTCGTATCGTCTTACGTAGGGATTCCGCACCTACGTAGAACGAGATATTCCGTGTAGATCCGGCTGGGAACCTACACAAACGTATTGTACAAGTAATATTTTCTTATTAGTAAATATTTGCGTAATGTTTCTTTAGTAATTCATATAATTTTAATATAAATTGTAATTTTATTAACAATATATGATAATTGTGTAGTCGATTGCATATTGATTAATGTTCAAAATTTTAAAATGTTCATCAATTCCCTGTATAATACACGGGGCTCAAACTAATCTTTATAATATAATATAAGACAAATAAAAATATGATTTACATGTTTTCATGCGTATCCTATCACAAAAACTAAAAATGAATATGAATTTACCTCAGTTTAAAACTGAGAATTGAACCGAATATTTTCTAAGCGGTCTGATCTCGAATCAAGTATTTGTTTATTATCTTAATCGAGTAAGAAACGAATTAAATATTGAATTATATTGTTGATCTTGGCTTGTATAAACCATAGAATGCTAGATCGGGCCACAAGGATTCATAAAGTATATACCTTGGCCTTGATAAAGTATTAGAACCTATATTTCGCATTTATGGCTTGGTAAATCGTTAAAAAAGTTGGTTAAACAAACTCAGTTCAACTTAAAACTTGGTAGGACTTTAGATCGGGTTGTTGTGAGCTAGAAAATAGAAATCTTGACCATAGATCTAGGTTAGTGTCACACCCCAGTTTAGGGCCTAGACGTGTGACAACAAGTTGGTACCTGTTTTGTAAATACATCAGAGTTGCGGTTTATTTTAGCGGAAGACTTTGGTTTGAATATAATATTAATTTATTTGAAAACTTCTCGGATAATAAATACCGAGTGTTTGATTTATAAATCGTATTTTGAATCTTGTTTATAATATTTTAATGATTTAAAATTGAGCCATCTATATCTTGCGAGCGTCTATCATCATGAATGATTATGTTCCTTGCTACCTGTGCTAATATGTTTCCCTGAAATGTGGGAAAAATACGTCAGCTATATGCTGGTGAACACGTATGACTCTATAAAATATTTTGACTGACAATTACAATACAATGATAGTTTTCTTTACACTCAGCAGATGCATGGCAACATCTGGGATTTGTACCACTCCCCTACACACACACACAATTGTTCCCCCGAGCTATATGCGTATAGCCCCTTCAAGGAGAACTTCGTTATGACCATTAGCCCGCGGCTTCCTGGCCATTGACTGATGGACTGAACAGTTATGTTTGGATCCAGACACATGTGTACTCTATCTGAGTTGCTTTTATTGTCTATATTGTATTATAATGTTTTAGAGAACATTTAATCTCATGCAAACATTGACTGACTCGTTAAACAAAGACTCGTTCATCTTATTGAGTATAAAATATGTTTTGACTGATTGAAAAGGTTAACGTATTCACCTGTGATTGTCTGTTCTTAATGATTGGTGATCTCGTTTGAAACCTTGACTGTGAATGATTGATTGATTGACCTTTTATAAAACAGGTTTGTATAAATATCCAGATCGTTACTTGATCCGGGTACAGACCCTTAGTCTGGTTTTGATAGCTTTAAACCTTGATTGATCATTTGTTTGAATAAAATATTGAGACATATAGTCTTTTATTTATTTACCAAATCATATGCTGAGTTTCTTCTTCATGAAGAAGCATCTATAATCTGTTTCTTCTTTAAGAAGAAACATTCATTGACTCCTAGTATTGAATGTAAAATCTTATGTTTCTTAATCATAAAGAAAAAAATTTTTAATTATATTCCATGAATATAAAATGCTATGTTTCTTAATTGTGAAGAAACTATATTCTGACTATATCCTTATGAATGAAAAATTAGATGTTTCTTAATTGTAAAGAAACCTTACTATAATCCTTTGTATATTTAAAGCTTATAATTATGATCAAGGTTTGGGCTATACCCCTGACTGTGGTCTAAGCCATATATAATAATAAAATAATGACTTAGGCAGAACCCCTACCTTACACGGGTATTCGGAGTTTGATTACTAAGATTGGTTGAGCAGCACTTCTACTCTCTAACGCGTACTAGAGCTTAAACTGTCGGAACCTTGGAGCTTGGCACGCACTACAATACTTGGCACGCAAATCTAGGCGACATTTGGTGGCCGTCGTGTTGTGTACGTACTTCGAGAAAGATTGTCAGGTTATTCTTGTGTGGCACGCACTTCGAGGTATCGTTGGTGTATGGCACGGATTACGAGGTAGCGATTGTCGGGTCGGCAAGGAAACCGAGGTAGTGAGAGAGTGATTCTGGAGAGAGAAAGGTTTTGGTGTGAGAATGAAGGAGTCGTGAGCCCCCCTTTTATATGCTGAATTTGGGCCCCATCGCGGTACGCGATGGGTCCTCTTCCTTGGCCGTCGCGTACCGCGACGCCGCCATTTCTGCATGAGCGCCACGTGGCCTTCCACGTGTCCTTCCCTGCTGCAATGTGTCACCAGAGTGTGACACGTGTCCCTGAGTCATCACGAACCATCGCGGTACGCGATGGCCGTGTTCTTGGACTTATCGCGTAGCGTGATGGGTCACTATATACCATTTTTCATTTTCAGTTCCTTTTCTTTGATAGCTTGTCATTTCTAGGTCTAAATCTCGTGATCCAAAAATATTAAGGCGGCTCTTAAGTGGCTCGCGGCTATGCGAGAGTGCGAAGTGCACCATCAAGGCGCCCATCGCCCGAGCCCGTGCTCGTGCGCGTCGGTTGCAACCACTGGTGCATGCTAGGCATATAAGAATATTATTATGGAAAATCTCTTCCTTATAAAAAGCTTCCATTTCTTTACCACTTTCCATGTGAGATGAGTTTTAACTTCCCTATTTATACCCATGTGGAATGCTTCCACTTTCTTGTATCTTTCATTGTGGGATGGAATTTTCCTTATTCCACATCCTTAACATTAAATGACTTTATTTATGGGATATTTTATTTCCTTGTAGAAATCTTGTTCTCTTTATTTAAATTTTCCCAACATTTATTTTAGGGAATAATTTTGATCCTTCAACTTTACTTAGTTGTCAAATTTGGATCGAAATTTTGGGGATGTTACAGTTAGGTACTGAACTCGCAAGAAATTCTCCTCGGGCCAACTTAGAAATTGCATTTTGCATGAACTCGTTAAATAGGGAATATGGTCTTGGTCTTGCATACCGGGTCCCCATAGAATTTGTTTAATTCTTAAAACTAGATCATGCAACAAAAGGGGTAGTGCTTGATCTCGGAAAAACCAATTATGAGAAACGATCACGCAAACAATGAGAAATGCGTGAGCTGGAGGCTGAATTTGTTGTAGGTTTTTTGTTGGTCAGTTTGCGTTGAAGGTTGAATCATTTAAAGTTGTTAAACACGAGAAAGCTTGTTTAGAAAATCAACATGTGTGCTCCCATTTTGTTTTCTGGCCCCTGAGGCTGAATTTTTTTAGTAGGGTTCAGCGTGTCGTTCATGATACTTTTTCAGCTCTTAAGTCCCAAAGCTTCGTTTTTAGTAGGATTGACTTTGCTATTCAAAAAGGGTTTGCGGCGCAACTTATTGCTCGTTTACCTGCCACTTTATTGTAGTTGTTTTGAGTTTAATGAGAAATATAATTTGATCCACCCACATAACATTTGTTGTCATTATCGCCATGAACCTAACCGATATTGAGTGAACTCACATTGTTGTACCGTCGCAACGCGACAGGGTTTGATACCTGATTACAATAGAAAAGATGGGTGTATAAAACATTAGCTACTATTTATACATACACTAGGTTAAGTACCCGTGTCTTACACGGGTTGAACAACTTAAAAGAATGATAAATAAAGTTGAATATTATACATTAAATAAGTACAAAATTAAATTGCAATTATAATTCACAAACTTTAAAATAAATCAAAATCCCTAAATAATCTTTAGAATGTTATATGATACACTAAAAATATGATAACAACTAAAGTAGAATAGTATTACGAGAACATATCTGGTACCAACCCGTCATAAGTGGAAGAATGTTTCCGATTAGTTAAAGAATGTGCAGTAAAGAGAATCGATATGGTTTTGATCAACAATATATGAAAAGAAAGAAAGAGATTACAATTACAGAGAAAAATAAGGCGAGCCGGGTTCTAAAATTGATCCACGTGTTTTTAACAATGAACAGAGTAAGTTTTAAGGGCTAAAATGATTCATATATCTATAAATATTATATGTATATAAAAATGATATAATTCATATCGGAGAAGTTAAATAAAAGAAAAAATGTTCAATTTATAAACACGTTTAATAAATAAACCTAACTTTTTTTAAAGTAAAATACGTATTGTAAAAGCAATTATAGAAATCAAAATGAATTAAAAAATATATATGTTTAATGTATAATTAATATGAGAGAGAAGCGAGAAAAAAGATTAGGAAATGCACCAGGAATAACACGTGGCAATATAAAACCTTTATTTATAATATAGTATAGATAGATATAAATTTCAGTGTCCTTGTCATGCTAATTACTCATCACCACTCTTCATTCAATTAACATTTTAGTTTGGTGTCACGTTGTTTTCTCAACAAACCCATCATTTTCCATCAAATAAAGATTGGGTGATTAGGCTAACAATTTGGACATGGTGTCAGGACTATAAAGTTAGAAAACAAAAGTAGCCAACGTCTAAACACGAGAACAACATTTTTGGCCCATGTTTCTTTAACATCAATTATAGATCCATGTAAACTTATCTAATGAACCCGTAGTTCGATTTAGTTTGAGCTTGGCTTTTATAATACCCTTTTCAAACTCAAGCTTTCACTCGTTTATTATTTATTAGTAATACAGTAGTTAAGTATTTTTTGGTATAAATGTTTAAATATTTTTTTGAACAGTTTAAATATTTAATTATATCTATGCATATTATGGTTATAATTTTATACATGTAACTAATTTAAATTGTTTGGTTATTTTTTAAATTTTGCGCTCGAGCCCTTTTACTGAAAGAGCTCCAAACTGGATTCAAGTTGGGGCTTGAACTCATTTAAGCTTCTCTAATTTTAATGTTTTAACAAGTCAATCTCAAATACACCACGAAAGGCTCGGTTTGTTGACACCTATTCATATCTTGATTTTCCATGTTGGCATAATATTACCAAGTATGTAATACGCCAGTGGCATAATATGCACATATGGAATATCCGTGCTTATTTAGGTGTCATTTTTTGAATGTACATATAGTCAATGTTTATTGGTGAAAAAAAATACAACTTAACCATTTTAACCCTGTTTTAGCGTATTTTCCTAAATTTAAGAGATTGTATTACATGATTACAAAGGACAACACTATGACGGCCATGTGACAATTATAGGAAAGGACTAGCAACAATCAAAATTGTATTTGTAGGAGTGTGTCTTTGTATTTTCTTAAGCCTTAAGAACTAATCTTTTTTCTTTCTTCCTAAAAGACAAAAGCCTTTATCAATACTTCTTTTAATAGATAGCTTTGTGAAGTCTTTTGAAATAATGTAAAATAAGTCATCTTTTACATTAAAATAATACTTAACTTCCTACTTAAAAAAGTTTCTTTTCTTAAAAATTCTAAACTAATCCATAACAAGTTCAAATTTTAGAAGGCTATGACAAGTAGACGCTCCATCGCTATTCCTCTTTATTTTGGTAATAGAAATACCTCTCTCAACTACTTAACAAGCAAGTCAGGTTGAGCTAACTTCAGCATAAACTCAACGAATTGGATTGGATTGATTCGTTTAATTAATTGAACAACTTAAAGATGTCACTCGAACTCGGCATGTTTATTAAATGGGTTAAACAGTATCGGATATATAGACCGTTTCAAGAATTACCACCCGTATTGTTGTGAATGTTGTGTAAAAAAGTTGATCTAGCTTCATTTTAATATTCACTCTATTTCATTATCGTGCACTAAAGGTGTAAAATGGATTTGCCTTTACAAAAGACTAAATGCAAACTTTTCTTTCTTTTTCTCTGTTATCTTACACCTTAAGTTTCTTCCAAACATACCATCTCAAGGCTCTCAGTCTCTAGTCTAATATATATATTATGTGTGTTTTAGAGTGTTGGTTATTGCATTCTATCAGCTGCCAGCTGGTATGGTTAAATTATGTTTTAACTCTCTCTCTCTCTCTCTCTCTCTCTCTCTCTCCACACACACAACACAACACATACACATATATGTTTGTATGATCTATACATACATATATAGACCAACACTCACTAAATATGTCATGCATTAAATGACAATGTTTTTTTTTTCTTGTGCATGTTTTGAAGAGCTATAGAGCATGACTAGCTATGAGGCACCAACTTGGGCAGATCAATGGGGTGCTGGAGGGATTGGTGCGATCCGAGACTATCAACACGAATTGATCAAAGTGGATGATGATAAGAATAAAACGAAAACACTCAGTCAAGTAGCAAAGGAAAGAGCCAAGAAACTCATCAAATGGATCAAGAACATCTGCCAAAACAAGAGCAAAAACAAAACTGAAGAAAGTGAAAACTAGGAGGCATCATATATCGGTACATGTTCAGACTCCAGTTCGTATAAGATTGAAGCTTTGAACAGGGTGTTTACAACGTCAATCTATGTGGTTAGTTGTCAGAACGTGTAACGTTTACAAGCCATCTTTTTAACATTTTAGAATTTTAATAATGAATTATTAAGCAAGTACAATTCAAACCACCCAAACCAATATGTTTGGTTATTGTCATCAAAACCTTGAGACAAGAGTGTTTATGATCCACCACACCCATAAACCCAAACACTTTCTTTTATAATAATTTTTAAGGTACCAAACACATAACATCAAGAAACCATCTTATGACAATCCGAAAGTCAAATGTTTCAATACTATCAACAGCAACTAAAGTTTAAAGGTTAATCCATTCTTCCTTTCAAGATTCTTTTAGTCACTTCAGTTGGTGTCCTGCAAAAAAATATTCCATACAAATTATATACATGGGAGAGTCATTCAATACATAATCGACATAAAATAAAGAACTGTAAAAAACCGCATAAATATGTGCGCACCTATTGATTTAACTATGACATATAAGGCGGTTATTTAACCACACAAAAAAGAGTAAAAAAAATACACCATGATAACAAGTGTTATCTTTAATATAAGTATGCTATTGTTATATAAAAATTTAAAACAATTGCGATTTAACTAGGTTTTTAGTTAATTGGCTAATGCCTTATTTTCTTAAAAATACTAATGATAACCTACGTGTTGTGTTCTCCGCTGTATCGCGTGCGCACCCCCTAATATATATATATATATGGTTCTCTACAAAACTCTAAAATTTTAAGAACTATGAACAACCAATTATTATATCTATTTATTTATTTATTTTATAAAATTTAATATATTTGAGGGTAATTTTATCATTTATCATATGTAATTTGGTGATTACATATGTGTAATAATCAAGTTACATATGCTTAATAAACAATTTACATTTGCTTGAAACCAACTTACATGTATAATCATACAAAATACATAAGATCGATGACAGAACCACACTTAAATAATATAAAATATATAAAAATATAAAAAAAAAACAATATTGGTTTTAAGAGTTCTTAAAAGTTCTTAAATTATATGGGAGTACCGAAATGAGCCTCATACCCATATGGTGGGTGTGTGTGTAGCATATGCATGTAGGTAAACAGGAACAAAGTAGATAACCACTTTAATTATGTATGAGATGTAACAAATAGAAAAAATAGAATAAGATCAACAAACTTACACAATGTAAACATGACCTCCCCAACCACTCAAGCAATCGCGATCCACCGATGATAAGAGAGCTTGGGAGATTGTCTCAAAAAGTTCTTCAGCTTCCTGCATACAATAAATTTTATCATATAAACTTTCTGTTTTATAAAACCTGTTTAGACTTTTGACTAGTTGACATGAAAAAAAAATAGAAACGTACCATGTCCGGCTTAAACATCGATTCACAAGCACCATACAAAGACTCAGAAGCAGTACCCGCAACAACAAAATCCTTTGCCAACTCCCTATGTTCATTTGTAAAAAAAAATAACAAGTTAATACATTATTAATATAATCATAATGAACTACTTTGGCATGTGACCAAGAATAGAAGCATAAACAGTGGGCCTACTTTGCTCCAATGGAGTCCATTGTGCATATAAATGGCTTGTCGTCATCTCCCAAGCCAGCAATGACAGGCTGGCAGAAATAAGGGCCAAACCTACAAAGAATATTAGTAAGTTGTATTAATTATAACAATTTCTATAAAATTATGAAAGTAAAAGATGTAAAAAATAAAGATTGGGGCTTTAGTGATAAACTAGAACATGTAGTGTATTTTGATTGTGTGTCTAATAGGCTTACATAAGGTCTCTATATATGGAGAATAATATTAGACTTGAATTCCTTCTAGATATGATTGTTATATAACTAGTCTAAGATTTAAAAACTAAACAGTAGTAAGATAATATTTCACCTTTTCTCGTACAACATAGCAGAGACGAGACTAGCAAATGTTTCAGGCTTCGTGTCTCTTTCTTCGCGTAAATGATATAGTTTATGGCGAAACACGAGCTGTTGATGGCTGCAATAACACAAAATACAACTTAAAAGAAATCCCAAATGCACAACAAAATAAGAGATCCAAAATAACACATGGGAGTTTGGATGCATGTTCTTCAAAGTAACTATAATTAGTGTCTTGTGTTTGGATAAGCAACTTCTGCTTCATACTACTCAAACTCAAATATTCGACTTTTGATAATCAGTTTCATACTAAATATGATTCATCACCAACACCACTTTCAAAAGTTACCTATTTCTGCCTTTAGTAGCCAAGATCAAATACTCGCTCAATATGATTCATACTAGCTCAACAAATGGTCTGCATTGGACAACTACATTTAGGGTGTGCATGAAACTGGAAAAAACGATCCTAAACTGTGGTTTTGAATTGGATTTTATTAATCCAAACGATGAAACAGTGCTTCAATTCAGGTTTTTAAACCTCCGGTTAACAAAAATCAAGTCGTTCGGATCTCACCGTTTTGAGGTAATTGACTTAACAAAAAAATATAGACCTAAATTCATTATTTATTTATTTATTTATTTATAGCTCTGTGTAGCCCAAAACCGAAGTGACACATGACATTATTATCAATTAGTAGCTAAAAAATTGAAATTAAATAACGATTTCCAGAGTTGGATTAATAATAATAGTTATAGTGTTTGAGCATCGCTGGCGAGACCAGAGAGAGCGAGAAAGAGCTTGTCGTGAATCTTGGAAATCCGTTGGAAATCAGTGGCAACAGTTTGGAGTTGAACACCGAGACGGCGATCACTGGCGATGGCGATGCAGTTTTTGCCAACCATCGCCACCGATGCGCTTCCATTGGTACACATACATTATTTCGGTAAGGTATTCGTTTTTGTACTGTTTTGTTTTTTATTTCCAAATATCCAATGATTTTGAAACCTGAATTAATCCGGATACCGGTACGCGTGAATGTACGTGACGGGTACCGGATTGGTTGCCAATTTAATGATCAGATAGTATTGATGAATCTTAATCCGGTTGTCAATTTTAAGTGATATATGTTTGTTTGTTCAACTCTTGGATGTTATATTATTGAAGAAGCCTATGAAACTTGTACAATAATAATATGGTTTGAGAGTTTATTTTATATATTAAATATGAAGAATCCTAATTAAACCCCTACATATTCCAAACATGTATGGAATATCAAACGTACTTGTACCGTACCCGTGCCGGTAACCCGATTGTACCTGAACTAAAATTCAACAAAACGAGTACCGATACCCGTACCAAATAGGCTAAATCGGTACGGGTACGGGTACATGTATTTGGGACAAAATACGCATCCCTAGTTTGAAACTTTGAATCGATGAAATGTTGGCTTATCGAATTTTAGAGATAAAATGCTCAATCCAAACTTGCTTTTTTGTAATTTAGAGATACCGGTTATATGGATATTTTTAATCCTAGTATCATATTAGATAAATAGTGTCACATACATGCACGTAACTAGTATCACATATGCTGCAAGTATCGGCCTATAGGGTATTCCAGTCTATTACTTTATTTGTAAAATGTTGTCCATTAAGATTTTTAAGTACATCTCTTATTAGTATAATTTTCACAGTATGCTATGTATAATGATTTAACTAAAAACTGAAAAAATAATTGTCAAACATGGGAGTTCTCACTAACTTTGCACAAAAAATATGTGATGCTATAACTAAAACACAATTATTTTTTAATTATTTATTTATATAAAATGTGAGTTGGGTAGTTTGATTGGTTGGAGAAAAAGTGTAACCTCACATCCCAAGCTACCCGTTAACAGGGTAGCGTCCAAAGGGACTCATTATCCTTGGTGCCCATGTCATGTTGGTTTGACAAGCTTTTAAAAAGATTAAAATACGTCATCTCATAACACATGGTCTTATCATTATATAATAGGTAGATGTCAAATTTAGAAAATGACAATTCAGTACTCTTATCATCCATATACAAGTAATAAATAAAAGTATTAACATCTTTGGGTAATTGGATTAAGTGAGACTTTAGTGTCTTTTCAGAATTATACATCATTGTTTTAAGATCAACAATTCTTTTACCTACCATTCACTCTACTATTTTATGTTAGACACACTTACATATTTGTGTTATATATGTGCATGAATAGCTTAAGTTTTACAAGTTAATACAGGTTTAATAGAAAATAAGAGTACAAAAAAACTGAACAAGTTTTTGTTTGATAAATTTATAATTTGAATTATTATTTAAATATTAAAAAAGAGAGTTCCAAGAAAACACTATCAATGTCTTCTAAAACTCATCAGCAAACACAACCTTATCATTATAAGAATCATAATTGCAGAAAACAAAAGACCTGTACAAATTCTCCTATGGCTTTTCTGTCCGTAACTTATTAAATCTAATCAAACTGCACTTTCTCCATTAACTTCACTTCCGAGCCGCATGATAAAGCTCCAGATAATCAAGAGCCGGTCGGTTCCATGACCAATCTTGCTCCATCACCGTTTTACATAACGAATTAAACCAATCCCGACTCTCATACCATGCTGAAATCGCTCTGTTAAAAAAAACAAATAACTATTAAACATAAGATTTCAGTAATTATATAAAAAAATCGGGCAATTTCATATAGACCTCTATAAACTAGGAAAATATCATATATATCCATACAAAAATTAAAATATCATATATGCCCTTACAAAGTAGTTAAAGTATCAAATATACCCACTTCATTGAGAAACAATTTAATAAATGACCATTTTACCCTTTTTCTAAAATTTAAAAACTTCATAAATGCCCATCTTTAACTTCATTTTTTTTACCTATTTTTAGCTTAATATTTCTTTTACCATTTTTTTTACTTTAAAATTTCATATACGTCCATCTTGTTTTTTGCCAATGTCAATCAAAATAAAAAAATTAGAGTTAAAAGTTTTAAACAAATATAATGGAAAGGGGTAGAATGGTAATTAAGTAAAAAATTAAAGTTGGGTAAATTAGTTTTGGTTAGGTAAATATGACAATTTTCAAGTTTGTTTTTGTATATAAATAAATTTATCCTCAAGAAATAACCATTACACATAAGATTTCTGTAATTAGTTACCTGTTGACTGCCTAGTCAACACCAGCAGCATCGGCTCCTTCAAAATTAAAACCGTTTGGTACAAGCCCTTGTGACTGTGCTCTCTCTTTATCATGATCAACATCAAACACAGTATCATAAAGTCCTGCAAAATAACAGAATTAGTTAAAGTTTGACTTGTTTTGACTTTAAAAGTCAAACTTTAGATATAATAATACCTCCAGTTTTTCGCACAATCGGTATGGAACCGTATCTCATAGCTGTAAGTTGAGTCAACCCACACGGCTCGAATATTGAAGGGACCAAAATAAAATCAGCACCAGCATATATCTACAACGATACAAGAACGGGTCAAAAGGTCAACACGAATAAACAAAACAGCAAATTAGAAATGGAATATAAAGCATACCAAGTGGGATAGAGGTTCATCATAGGTCAAACAGAGGCGGGCCTGGTCATGATGTGTAGAATGAAGTTGATTTGCTAAATTAACAAAATCATTTTGAATGCGAGGGTCCGGAGCCGAGCCCAACAACACGACCTGGCTGCCACGGTCCAGGGCCCGCCAGATGGCGTGCTTGATGAGGTGGATTCCCTTTTGGTGAGTCAACCGGGTGATGATTCCAATTAAGGGTAGATCGGCTCGTTTTAGACCCACTCGTTGCTGTACCGCTTCTTTGGCTGCTTTTTTGCCTTCCACCACGTTTTCCGAGGTGTAAGATACCTACAGTTAAAATTGAAATGAAGATTAATAGATAGTTTTATGAAATGAGGCCAACGTGTAAATAGAAAATGTTACTTACTGGTAGGAACTTGTCGTTAAACGGGTCCCAGATATCTGGGTCAATGCCATTAAGTATCCCGTGAAACTTGTACAAATGAGGGGCGATTACGGGATTTCCAGCAACCTCGCGTGAATAAGTTGGAGATACCTGCATAAAGTCTCCCATAAGATTCGCGGTGTCGATCATGTTCGAATATGTATTTGTGTCAAAGACATCATCTATATCCTGGAAACACTTTAAATTATGTGACCCGAACACTACTCGTTTAACTCATTTATATAAACGTGTCAAACAGGTTTGATGGGTTGTAACCAGGGGTGCAAACTAGCCAAGCCGCTCGTGAGACTCAAGATGGGCTCCCTAAAAGCTTGAATCGATCAGAGCTTAAACGAACTGAGCTTTACTTATCAAACTTAAGCGGAATTACCAGCCTAAACAAGCCCCTATTGTTTGCATAACTTTATAATATGTTAAATTATGATAAGATTAACCGAATATATATATATAGGGTTGGTATCATTTAAGAACTCCAAAAAAGTTAAGAACTGTTAGGAACTCAAACAATCAAACATTTTTTTAATTTTTTTTATATACTAACATTATTTAAGAGTAGTTTTATCATATTTTATATAAAGAAATTTTGATTACATATATAAATCACAAGTTTACATATGTGTAAAATTTATTTATTAACAAATTTACATAGGTGTAAAATAAAATATAGATATGTATAAAAACTAATTTTCAAAACTGTAATTATAAATATAGATATACAAAATGATGAAACTACACTCAAATAACATTAACATACAAAAGTTTTTATAAAAAACGTTAGTTTTCAATGGTTCCTTCAAGTTCTTAACTAATTTAAGGAATCTGTAATGATACTCATCCTATATATATATATATATATATATATATATTATCCAATATATAAAATTTATTAATAAAAAACATACATATATAAATTAAATAATTATTTAATAATAATAAATTAGCTCAGGCTCGGTTTTTAAAACATTAAAAAATTATGAAGATTTACCGTAGTAGCCTTGTCAGCATACTGCATCGCTTTCCCAATTAGTGGGGCCCCAAATTCAAGGTTATGAATCGTGAACACAATTCGCGCTTTACTCAAACCATAACTTTTGTAATTGTCTTTAAACAACCACGCAACGGGTGCACTAGACCAATCATGACAATGAATCACATCCTGAAAAACACAACAAAACAAAGCCCCTTCTTATCCATTTCTTAAAATAATAAACATCTTAATTATGATTAAACAACAATAAAATCATTTCATAAAGCTTACAGGATGAAATTCACTCTGAAGAAGGAATTCAAGAGCAGCATGGCAAAAGAAACCTAATCTTTCCCCGTCATTATTGCAACCATAAATGCATCCTTTCCAAAAGAGTCTGTTAAATACAAATGAAAGATTTATGTTTACATTAAGTTCTATATTTCTTATAAACACTAGGTGATGTTACCCGTTTTGGGGCTCCAAAAAGTAGACTGAAAGTCCTTCAACTTTCCCGAACCAAACTTTTATCTCGGTCCCGCCCCAAGAGTAGCTCTTATGGAAACCTAAGTCCTTCACCTACAATAATATGGTTTTTGTAATCATTTGTAATGTATTGATTATTCACACATTTTAAAGAAATGAACAAAACTATAAATGGCGTGCATACAGTGTATGTACATATATGCATTTAGATAATAGACTATGAATATTATAATTTTTTTAAATAAATCTTAAAAAAATAATTTCTACATGAATTCTAGTCAATTTATATAATAAATGGTATAAGATTTAATACGGTTCTCGCAGTTCTAAACATATTATTGGTTCAGAAATGACCGCTCCTCTATAAGATAATGATTTCACACACAAGAATATATTTTTTCAAGAATCATAGTTAAGATGAGAAGTTAATAAACCCCAACAAACTTACATTGCTAAGATTCAAGTAATCATACTTTGGAAGAATTATATCGACATTGTGGTTCAAATCCTGAACCGCACGAGAAAGACTAGTGACCACATCACCAAGGCCTCCCACCTTCAAAAAGGAAACATAGTTACAATAAAATTTCTTGTATAAATTATATGAATTATTTTATAGAAGGCAAAATAAAAAAGGAAAGTAACCTTTGCAATGGGAGCCATTTCAACCGAAATATGCACACTATGCATAGGTGGTTCTTTGGCAATTCCGCCTGACACGGGTAAATGGTAATCCATACCATTCTTATTATCAAAAACGCCATCATCGGTTTCCTTCTCAGAGAACACGAAATCCATCACATATGCATCTAGTGGTACCTTCACTGCATCACAATATATACAAAAAAATGTCAAATTTTACATCAGACTTATATAGATTGTAATTTTAAAAGAACATCTAAACCACACTTCCGGCTTCCCGTTTAGAACGGTGTTTGCAGGATTGTACAAAACTGTCACGAGACCGCCAGCTTGGACTTCAAGTGGGTCCGTGTAGACTATGTTCTTTTGTGACAACAAAAATGTTTTCATGGTTCTTTCTTTCGTTTCCGCTTTCATTCGTGCTGTTTTTTCCGCCTATAAATGACCACATAATTAATTAATGATAAATAACATATGAAAACAAGGGTATATATGTAATTTTAAACCTTAGCACGAATTTCTTCCTCTCGTATCCGTCTCTCGGTTTGAAGTTTGTTGTAAATCTCGTGTTCTTCCTCGGCCCAAAAGAGAGCTTGTGGAATGGAAATTGGGACGACTGCATGGAAATCTTTGCGGTTGTTGTTATCGTACATGGTGGCATGCTGAGGTGGACCGTCAGCAAAAACCCAATCCAAGACTAGTGAACGATGGGGGACAATAACTGTATAAAATTTAGGACTTGAAATAGTTAACCAATCAGATTAATATAAATGTCTAGTGTTTAAATATGATTACAAAATTATATGATTCACCAATAATCTAAATGCTGAGGTTTTATACAGCAAAAATACACTTTGGGCGATTTTCGATCCGTTCAGCCCACTTGACCTGTTTTCGTTCAAGCGTTACTTTTACTCGTTTGACGTTTTTAGGTAAATGATTTGGAATGGGTCACCTTTAATAAAACTAAGGGTGGCAATTTTCGGCACGACACGAAAATAATCAAGTTTTGGGTTGGCATGTCTAACCCATTAAATAAACAGTCCGTGTTGGGGTTGACTTGTTTACTTAAACAGGTCATTTTCAGGTTGACCTATCTAACCGTTTTAGTTAAACAGGTCGACCCACTAACCCGTTCATGACCAATTTAACCCATATTTTTTCCAACTCGATTAACACGTTTACAACATGGTTATCACCCATCCCACTTGATATGTTTAGATAAATTGGTTAAACAGGTTGTTACAATTCTAATAGTAGAGGGACTGAAAATGATAATATTGTACGGGGTCTGTTATGTAAAAGAGTTGGCGAATGGTTGTGATTAGTTTGTTAACACTACTAATACCATTAGTTGCTAATGAAACCGATTAGCTTGATGGTGAATTACTTTTTATTCTATGTTATATTTCTTCTAGTCTAATTAAAGTTATCGGTCGTGTTCGGTTTACATGATTTTACGTGTGTGCGGGTTAGCATTGATATATTTCTTGACACATAAAAAACATTGGTCGTGTTCAGGTTGAATAATTCAACCAGCCAACCCACCAACCTGACACGATTGACACCCCTGAGTAAAAAAAAAATATGTATAGTATTAAACTATTAATCACAAAAATAGGATAATAGATATGATTACATACCATCAGCATACCACCAATCGCCAACTTTCCCCTCAAACTTCTCAAGCTTCTCGACAATCGACAACCCATCTCTCCAGTTATTATACCCTCCATGAATCCACACATCTTTCGCATTCGTAAGCGGGCCCGCACCCTTATTATAATACAACCTAACCAAATCTTCCCCTTTAAACTCACTAGGCTCTATATACCACACACCATCATCAAACCTAACCGCCTTTTTCAACTGTTCTTCAAGTATCCCCTTTCTTCTCTCAGCTTCATTCTTAGCTTGCAATCTATCCGCCTCACTAGCCGCCTTTTCAGCATCAATCCGTCTTTGTTCTTCCGCTTGTTTCTCTTTCTCGTATTCTTCTTTTGCAATCCGTTCAAGTTCTCTTCGTTTTTCATCAAGCAAAAGCTCCTCAAATTCATAAACATCCATCCCACCCTCCACATTGATGCAAAAGTCCTTACGATCATTGTTTTCATAAACGTCTTTACCGTTAAAGAACACAAAGTTTATCTTGTATGCTTCTTTTGGGACGTGTATTTTGCATGACCACCAATCCATGCCAAAGTTTGTTTTTTCTAGTTTCACTTTGAAAGACTTGTACCGCCAGTCGTTAAAGGCTCCCATTATCAAGATTTCCGATTCTTCGTATAAACTTGAAACGGTTCGGTTAAGGAATATTTCTATATCTTGATCTGGTGTCACAATATTGGGATAATAAAATATTTTTTCACCTTTGACAAGTGTCTCGGTCGCTAGAGATTTGAGTTCTTGAAATCTTAACTTTGCTTCGGTTTCTTTCTTTAGTCGTTCTTCCAGTTTTTGTTTACGTAATTTTTCTTCTTCTTCGATTTTCTGTTTTAGTAGTTTTTCTTGTTCTTCCACTTTCTGTTTTAGTAAGTTTGCTTCCATTTCCAGCTTCAATATTCTAGAAGCTTCCTCAACGTCATTATCATCATCATCATCATCATCATCATCATCATCACTAACATCATCATTTTCACCGCTTAAAGTTTCAACCTTGTTATCACTATTACTTATTGCCTCCAAAACATCAATATTTACATTTTCTGTCCTTTGACTGAACTCGGGGACTTGATCGCTTTGACTTTCTTTTATGGTGGGATTCACAACCTCTGTGGAGATAGAAGGAGTCAAAACTTCTTTTCCTTCAACTGGTTTCTGATCTTTTCTTGGGTTGCTTGGTTTAGGCTTAAATCCTTTTGGTGCAGAGTCGTTTGCCCTTGGGGTTGACACTTTATATCGTCACCGTCTTGAAAAGTCTATAAAATGCAGAATTAACAAATTATTTGAAACAAACTAGGGGGGTGCTTGGATGTGCATTTTGAAAGTGATTACTTGATTTTTGACACTTCAAAGTCACAATAATTAGTTATGCTCTTTTGACTTATTTAGGGGTAATAAAATAAGGGTGTTGCTAAAACGACACCACCCTTTAGTGTACACCAGCCTGCCTATCACATCATATGAGTCATATAGGCCGTACGAACCATATGGGTCAAACTGGTCAAATGGGTCATGCGGGCCATATGGCACGTCTGTGGTATTTAAATAGTGTGTTAGTAGTGTTTATTTAGTTGTCCCCAATAATTAATTTGAAGATAGTTCAACAAAACTATCAACAAGTTAAGTAAAACTACTTATATAGCCATATTTTTCCGATTAATTCCTTACATAATAAACAAATTTTCAAATACTACATTTGTTAACTAATAATTATTATTCATGATCACATAATACTTTCAAAATGCACATCCAAACACCACCATTCTCAATAAACTTAATGTTAAAACCTTCCATAAATAATTGATATACGAATCTAAGCTCAACGACTAACCTGAACTTGCAATGATCTGATTTGAGAACCCCGCAATCACAGAGTACTTGTACCACGAACACGACTGCGTAAACTACAACCAATCAAAAACACAAAACCCTAAAACACATCAAAACATCAACCCACCAAAATTCAATCCAAACATGTGCAAATTCACACACATTTCATAATTTTCATTAACAAAATGAACCCTACAAACTAACATTTCAAAAAAGACACAAACTTTAACTGAATCAACAACTTGTAACACAAAATCTTGAAAACCCAATACAGAAACTGATCAACTGGGGTTACCTGTGAGACCAAATTTGTTGTTCTTGAAGGATGAAACCCAATAAATTGTTTAAACCTGACATGGGTTTTGTTCTTTAGTGCAATTCTTGCAGAGCACACAGGTGTATGAGCTTGTATAGATGATTCCATGGCTGCCCAGCTTCAGTTTTGTTGATCTTGATCACAAATTCAGCTTAAATTAGCCTGCTTTATGTTGCTCTGTTTTAGGGCATGATTGATGGGGTTATATTATTATTATATGAATTTGAGAACCTGGAGGAGAAAGAAGAGGTCTAGTGTGAGGAGTTTAGTAGAAGATTATTATTGTTAATATTAATGTGTGAGTGAGTGAGTGAGTGAGTGAGTGAGATGATAGCAGCAAAATCTGGGCCTCAAAGCTGCTGCAAATGCATGTGATTTTGAAGGTTTCTTCCTTTATTTTAGTCAATCTTACAATATCATACCTCTAGTGTTTACTAACTTATGTTTTTAGTCCAACTATTTTGTTTTTCGTTACACTTAAAACCGACACGGTTAGGGTGTTGTTGTCTGGATTCTATCAGTTTAACCGAAAGCAAATTAGTCGCGTTGGGTTGATTGGTTGCACCGACTGGTTGCTTCCTTTTTTTTTCAAAGGTGGTTATTCATTAAAATGTGTTGCATGTTTTATAATGATCAAGATGGTTCACGATTATAAACTTATGATCTATATCCATATCATAAACATGAAAAATATGTATATAAATAAGAAAGAACAATCAAGTTTCAAACATGGTTGAACTGATAAAATTGTTTTGATCTTAAATCAGTCAACTTGCATCAGTTCGGATAGTGTGGTCTCTTTCAATGATTTCTATGACCATCTTATATACCGATCGAACTGGTAATACTGTTATAGAACACGTCCTTTTATTTATCTTTCTTAATAATCCATCTATCAAAATAAATAGAATGAAAAAACAAACTATGTTTCTTATAATAAAAAGTTTTGAATTTTGTTGTTAAATAATTTGTTGTGCATAATTTATGGAACCCTAAAGGGGGGACAGCGAACATTTGGCAGCAATTGTTTTAAGTCTTGTCAATTTTTAAAGTTCCAAAGGCAAGAATTAAGCAAACTTTGGTTGCAAAATAAAGAGAGGTTTATTATATAATAATAGTGATGGGAATCTTCATAATTATAACAAATGAAGGACTAAAGATTAATTCTTCTAGAAAACATATACAATCTTAATATTTAATGTTAATGTTTAGTCTTCAAGAAGAAAGTTGGTCTTCGGCATTTTTTTATAAGAAAACCCCAATTCAAAAACACTATTTATTATTTTAAGCGAAATCGAGTATAAATCAAATATAAATTAAATGTAAAATCTATGATGATTATGCTATCATGATTGCATTTGACAATAAAAGTAAAATATTAGAATTATTATTTGTGAGGACTGTAAGTATGAATTATTATTGGCTAATAGTTATAGTTTGAATTATTAAAAGCTAACTTTTCTAACATGGTAGAAAAGTTAATAGAGAAAATGTGAAATTGATAGTATGACGAGTAAACAAATAATGCTTTGATGCTTCAAACACAAATAAGACATGTTTGGTAGTTATTGTTAACTTTGAGTAAAAAGTGTGAGAAAAGTAAGTATTAGTCCAAATCTACATAGTAGTGGATTGTTGAGGGATACGTTCTGTAACTAATACTATTATATATGGACGGTGGATATACGCTAGATTTTTTCATTTTATCTTCACGAAATATTATTTCACTGTGACTTGCCTAGCATATTCTATTCTATATATATGTGTGGTATTTTTTTTACCAACAGAATTTTTTTAATTCTTGTTGTTTTTGAAACTTCAACTCGAAACTTTATCCTTTCTCAAATCTATGACATGTATTTATTTTTTGCTAACAAGATATTGTACAAAAATTATATATCCTTTATATGATTTTGCTTGTTATTAATTAAAAGCTATAAGAATTTTTTATTTTAATGTTAATTTAAGTTTATATGTGCGTTATAAATATACTTATTGTTTTTAATTTCTTTGTTAAGCAAAAAAAGAAAAGTTAAAAGAACACATGTAACTTAATTGAATCTACCGACGGGTAAAAACTAAAAAATGGACATGATATAATAAAATATAAAGACAGAATTACAAATTTTGTCCTTTAAAATAAATCAAATTACGGTTCGTGTCCTTTTTTTAGTTTCTTTACAGGCGGTGTCCTTTAAACATTTTTTTCCTACACGTTATGTCCTTTACACTAACTGGGTTAGAAAAACTCAGTTAAATACCCTCACGTGAGGTGCATGTAAGGGCATTTAGGTCTTTTCGTCTGCACCTGCAAATTTATAATACTTTCCCCTCCTTTTTCTCTTCTTTCTCTCTTTACGCCACCACCATCACCACTCCGGCCATGGATTTCCTCAAACCTCATCATCACCGCCACCACAGCTCCGCCACCTGCGACCGCTCCATCTCAGACTCCCAACGACTCCGTCCTATGTATATATATATATACACACACACCAAACCTGCCACCTGACACCTGCCACCACAGCTCCGCCGGAAACTGTCACACCCCGCCAAGGCGGAAGCGCGGGCACGTGACGTCATGTATACCATAAGCATATGATTATCGCCAACATACATATATTAGGATACCAATAGTATTAAGAAACGTTTACAAATTATAACTTAGTTTCAAACAAAATTTGTTGAAAACAATTAGGAGATGTCTCGTATATGACCCTTAATATTGATAGGGTTATACAAGCAATATCCTCCAAAATGGTATCCTAATTATGCATTGAGGTCTCGTCTTCATGATTCCTTATGAGCGTTGTTAATTCCCTGAAAAACATACGTAAAAAAGGTCAACACAATGGTTGGTGAGTTCACAGGTTTTGAGACTCGATATGAAGTCACGTTATTCACAAAAGTTTGAATCAGTTCACAAATAAGTATACGATAATCTGTTGAAACAAATACGGTGATCCTCTGTAGACTAGCTAAATCTACGAATTAATATGACGAACCCTGAGCCTATAACCAAACCACGACTTATATCCTTTTTGCCATGTTCAAATCTCACAGATGGAATATACGCACCCTGTTTCGATGCAATATCGGAGGTTAGCGCGACTAACCTAACAGTAGGGGGAAATGTCAACGTCAATAGTACTATTCGTATATTCCTGTGGCTAACTCCGTTAGCTAATGGTTATAGTATGCAAGCAAGGGACTTATAGCACTACATAGTTCAACTCATGTTCGCATAAGGATTGTGTGTTTTGTTTCTAAATATCGTATATAAAAGCAGTTGTGTATGTTTTCCACCCCCGAATAAATAAAACAGTAAAACCGTAAAAAGGGGTAGTGAAACTCACCTTATGAGTTCAGTGTTTGGTTCACTAGCAATTTCAGTTTAGACCCGAGGTCCGTTGCCTTCACACGTCCTAAACGCGTAAGGTCAGTTAGTTTCCATTATCGACTCGCAAGTCGGTTTATGCTAGCCACTTTCACCCAACTAGAGGTTTTGTTAATTCGTTTGTGCCAGTTGCTTTCACCAACCGATCTTTTCGTTTAAGGTGCCGGTTGCTTTCACCAACCGATCGTTTCGTTTAAGGTGTCGGTTGCTTTCACCAACCGATCGTTCCGTTTATTTCGTTACTAACGCTTCACATGTTAGTTTTGGGATGGCCCGTTGTGATAAGTTTTTATATTTCATTTTGAAAATGAATATTTATATGTCTATATAGATATTAAGTATGTACTTCATATTACCGTTAGTTTCGTTTATTTGTCATTTGGCTAAATACAACCAATTCGCATGATCAAGTTATAAAAAAATATACATTAAAAGTATATATTTATTTCTAAATAATATTCTTGGAGTTACGATTAATGTTTTTACTAAAACATAATATATTTATATTTTCGTTCGTTGTTTTCAACCCAACTTCATTTACCGTTTCGGTCGTTTAACCCGTAAAAATTATTATTCATCTCTTTACGTCTAACATACACACATGTATGTGTGTGTAAAAATCTCCATTTTTGACCTAAAGTGTCGATATAACAAATAATACGTATTGTTTATCGTTTTTAAACATAAATTGTGTAGGTCTATTCAAAACCAAATTTAAGTTAAAAAAAATTGAATGAATGTATTTCATAACATTTATAAAATCTTCCAAACAATATTATTTGCACTTTATAAATCATCAACTTTACATAGTTTTCCAAATAACTAATATTTGTGCTTTAGTCGTTTATATAATTGTATATATTTATTTTCTGTCTTTCAAATAAACTATAATCTTGTGTATGCATATTTTATATAAAAATCCATCTTTTTAACAACATGAAGTTATATCTATTTTTAGGACTTTGTAAACACAATCTAAGTTTATCTTTCATAACCCCCATTTATATCAATGGATCCTTTTAACTAGTATGTAAACACCATGATCATTTTTAACATGTTTTTAACTCTAGTTTTATAAACCTTTTCAAATCCTTAACCAAACTCATATTTATCAAGTTTAAGCCTAAGTTTAGCAACATTAAACATATTAGTTAGTGTTTTGATCGTTGGGTGCTAGAGCTAACATAAACGCTCTTTATAACCATGTAAAGATAATTAAAAAAATTAGCTCACAATGCTCTAAGATTCGGTTTCATTTAGGATGATGAAACAGGAAGACTTGAGCTAGTTCCCACTTCTAAATGCCCGGCCTGCCAACATAACGTTCCTAGTTGTTTCTTTAGATTAGAAACCGCTGACGGTCCTGGGACGCTCGGTTTATGGTAAGAGACTGAAGAACATTTCTGGCCGGGTTCGGGTCTAATAGTGGACCGTACGTAGCGGTGTCTCGGGTCGGGTTTGATGCCACAATCGGGTGTTAGAACGGTACCAGTGGGGATGATGTTACGATGGTGATGAGATGTCGTACAAAATGGAGAGCAGCGGTGTATGTGTATGTCGAAGCATGAAATGAATCTGACCTGATCCATGACGATGTTTCCACGGATTTTCGAGATGAACGAACCACGTCTTGATCTTCTTCTTCTTCTGGTGGTTGAGACCTGCGATGGCTTTTTGGAGGTGTGGAGGTGACTGCTAAGATATCCTGAGGATTTCTTGTTTACAGACACAAAAAAGTGGTGGTGGCTCTTATTGAGCATGACCCACTAATAAGGAGGTGGAGACCTCCTTATATAGAGAGCCTCATGGCCACCATCATGATACCCTAATGGGCCTAGCCCAGTTAGGGTTACCTCCACAAAACCCCCTCAGCCCAATAACATTGTATTAGTCCATGTAATAAAATAAGCCAAACATAATAGATTTAGGGTCGTAGAACCGGGTTTTAGTACCATACCCCTACAAGCCCCCCAAGTCCAGCGTTGCTCCTGGGCGCGCAAGCGTCTAGGTGGAGCGCTGGACTTTATAAGGTGTGAGGCGGTTTTTTCCCTTTTCTTTGGCCCTGTCTTTATTGTCTTTTGAGTTTTGGGAGGTTTTCTTCATGATGGTGAAATGTTGTAATAAAAGCCTGCGCGCGAGGCGACTTACAAGCTATGAGAATAATAAAGCTTTCGCGCGAGGCGACTTACGAGCTATAGGAATAATATAGAGCTTGCGCGCGAGACGTCTTACGAGCTGTAAGAATAATTAAGCCTGCGCGCGAGGCGACTTACGGATCTATGAGAATAATGCAGCCTGCGCGCGTGGCGTCTTACGAGCTATAAGAATAATAACAGCTTACGCGCGAGGCGTCTTATGAGCTGCATGAATAATAAGAGCTTGCGCGCGAGGCGACTTACGAGCTGTATGAATAATAATGAAGCTTGCGCGTGAGGCGACTTACGAGCTATAATAATAATGAAGCTTGCGCGTGAGGCGACTTACGAGCTATAATAATAATGAAGCTTGCGCGTGAGGCGACTTACGAGCTGTATGAATAATAACAGCTTGCGCGCGGGGCGTCTTATGAGCTGTATGAATAATAAAAGCTTGCGCGTGAGGCGACTTACGAGCTGTAATAATAATAACAGCTTGCGCGCGAGGCGTCTTATGAGCTGTAATAATAATGAAGCTTGCGCGTGAGGCGACTTACGAGCTGTAATAATAATAACAGCTTGCGCGCGAGACGTCTTATGAGCTGTAATAATAATGAAGCTTGCGCGTGAGGCGGCTTACGAGCTATAAGAATGATAACAGCTTGCGCGCGATGCGTCTTATGAGCTGTATGAATAATAACAGCTTGCGCGCGAGGCGTCTTATGAGCTGTATGAATAATAATGAAGCTTGCGCTCATGGCGGCTTACGAGCTATAAGAATAATAACAGCTTGCGCGCGAGGCGTCTTATGAGCTGTATAAATAATAAAGCTGGCGCGTGAAGCGTCTTACGAGCTGTAATAATAGTGGAGCTTGCGCGTGAGGCGGCTTACGAGCTACTTTATGTCCCACGCCACGCGCAGATGTTGCATGCGCGTGCGCGTAGACTTTGGTTTTGTGTTATGCGCCACGCGCAGATGTTGCATGCGCGTGTGAGTAGGCTTTATGTCCCGCGCCACGCGCAGATGTTGTATGCGCGTGCGCGTAGACTGTGATATGTGTGAGCATGTGATGCGTAAGCATGTGTAATATGCGTGAGCATATGTGATGCGTGAGCATATGTGGTGCATGAGCATGTGGTATGAGGATTCCCAACCCTTGAGTTTGGCGTAGCCATATGGGATATTATGAGGATTCCCAACCTTGAAGTTTGGCGCGTAGCCGTATGGGATATTATGAGGATTCCCAACCTTGAAGTTTGGCGCGTAGCCATATGGGATATTATGAGGATTCCCAACCTTGAAGTTTGGCGCGTAGCCATGTGGGATATTATGAGGATTCCCAACCTTGAAGTTTAGCGCGTAGCCATGTGGGATATTATGAGGATTCCCAACCTTGAAGTTTGGCGCGTAGCCGTAAGGGATATAATGAGGATTCCCAACCTTGAAGTTTGGCGCGTAGCCATATGGGATATTATGAGGATTCCCAACCTTGAAGTTTGACGCGTAGCCATATGGGATATTATGAGGATTCCCAACCTTGAAGTTTGGCGCGTGGCCATATGGGATATTATGAGGATTCCCAACCTTGAAGTTTGACGCGTCGCCATATGGGATATTATGACATATGGGATATTATGAGGATTCCCAACCTTGAAGTTTGGCGCGTAGCCATATGGGATATTATGAGGATTCCCAACCTTTAAGTTTGGCGCGAGGCCTGATGCGCGCATGCACGGCGATGGAGGGGTGACTCGTGAATGCGCGTGCATGGCGGAGGTCTCTTGCGCAAAGCCCAGATGGTGGTTTCCGCGGCGGCACATGCACGGCTGCGGAGTGAGAATCCGCGGGCGCTCGTACATGGCGGCGGAAGTCTGGTAATTTCTGGATCTGCAATTTTAGAGTCAGACCTGCAACTTTAGACCTAAAATCCAGGTCTGTAATCTAGATCTAGATCTGTAAATCAGATCTAGGTAGATCTGAAGCTCGGAGCAGATTTAAAACCATCACAGATCCGGAGACCCGATCATTTGAATCAGGCCGTTTCCCCTTGCCCAGATCTGGAAGCCTCTTTTTAGATCTATGGATCTTTTTGAGCTTTAATAGGATAAGCCTCGAAGCCTTTTTCTGTAAACTTCCAGATCCGGGTTTTTCTTGGGAGAGATCCGACAGCCGGGATGAAGATCGAAGGGTAGTTCGTTGCCGTCCCACGGATGGCGCCAATGTCGAAGCATGAAATGAATCTGACCTGATCCATGACGATGTTTCCACGGATTTTCGAGATGAACGAACCACGTCTTGATCTTCTTCTTCTTCTGGTGGTTGAGACCTGCGATGGCTTTTTGGAGGTGTGGAGGTGACTGCTAAGATATCCTGAGGATTTCTTGTTTACAGACACAAAAAAGTGATGGTGGCTCTTATTGAGCATGACCCACTAATAAGGAGGTGGAGACCTCCTTATATAGAGAGCCTCATGGCCACCATCATGATACCCTAATGGGCCTAGCCCAGTTAGGGTTACCTCCACAAAACCTCCTCAGCCCAATAACATTGTATTAGTCCATGTAATAAAATAAGCCAAACATAATAGATTTAGGGTCGTAGAACCGGGTTTTAGTACCATACCCCTACAGTGTACGTGTGTGTTTTAGAGCCAAAGAGAGAGTGAGCGTACAGAGAGAAGGAGGGGGTGGTGCGTTGATGATGGTGGTTCCAAGGTGATGGTGCTACTACGATGGTCATGCTGGAATGGGACGGTGGCGTGGGGTTGTGGTATGGTGGTTGATGCCGTGAAGCTGGGGGTAGTAGGGTGGTGTAAAGCAAAGAGTAGAGAAAAAGATATCCAGCTGAGTGTTGTGTGTGTATTTTTGTCTAGAGTAACTAAGGTTTGTTTATATAATGAAGCAAAAGGATGAGTTTAACATAATACTCTCAGAATTTGAATGGAGGTTGTGTGTTAGTGCAAGCAAAAGATATTACACAAGATATGGAGGGGGATTGGTGTGGCAGAATCTGTGAAATATTGAAAAGGATTGTGTAAGGTAAGGTGGTAACTATATATAATGATATATTCATACTTCATTTTTCTTTTCTTCTGACTAAGATGCACATGGGTGTGTATAATATTTGTTTTATAAACCCCCTTATATTACAAGTGAGTGCCTATGAAAATTATTTTGAAAACATGTATGTTTGTTGAACTAACCATTGATGTGCTCATTTTGTTTATTCTAATATTCCACACATGAGATAGTGGTCATGATGTACATTGTATTATTTATTTTTATTATTATTATTATTATTATTATTATTATTATTATTATTATTATTATTTTCTTTAGTTGGGGAGGTGTTTTAAGTACACCAATTTGCTAGTGTATAATTACATAGTTTGTGTTGAGGTCATAAATGTCATGCGCCACATATAGTTAGTTGGGTATAAATATATAAATAATTTTCGAGTGTAGTTTATCCCCTTAAACGAATACCTAGATATAAATTTATGTATTACTATTGTGTGTGATATTATTATCTCAATCTCCAACGTTAGTATGATTCCGGGTCAGTAGTATTTTACGACTCCAACGGTCGTATTCGTGGATAACATCCGAAAGTTTAAGTAATTACTATAAATTATTTAGATGAAATGTAGCGTGCAATGTGAGGACATATGCAATACTTAATCAGATTAAACTTAAAGAAATTTAATTTAGACAGAATTAACATATATAAATCATGTTTAGTGATTGTACGGAAAACAACTTGATTTACGGGGTGTTACAGAAACCACCTCATCCTTCGCCTTCGCCGCAGCTCCGCCGGAAACCTGACACCTGACAACGACTCCGCTCCATCACCTGACACCTGCCACCACAGCTTCGCCGGAAACCACCTCATCCTTCGCCTTCGCCGGATTATATAACCTGTCTTCTCCACCACGACTCCGTCCAAACTGTCTTCTCCACCACCACTTCACGGCCGCCAACATCTTCTCCGTCAAAACCCTAATTAATTAACTCCTTCAAATTAGAACAAATTAGGTGACAAGATTGGATAATATTGAAAACCCAGATGGGGAATTGGTTGAATTTGATGAATTGGATCGAATCAGAGGATGAATTGGAGATTTAGGGGATTTGAAAAACCCTAGAAATTGAGGATCTGGGGGAATTGAGAGATGGGTTTGATGATTGGATGGAGATTGGATCTGGGTTTTGAATTGATTTGATTTTGGTGTGATGCATGATGAAGAATTGAATTGAATTGGTTTTGAATTTGGAGGAAATTGAAAAGGATGGAGATGAAATTGAAAATAAGGGTGGGGGGAAAGTAATAAAGTGTTTTTGTTTGCAGGTACAGACGAAAAGACCAAAATGTCCTCACATGCATCTCACGTGAGGGTGTTTAACTGAGTTTTTCTAACCCAGTTAGCATAAAGGACATAACGTGTAGGAAAAAGATGTTTAAAGGATACCGCCTGCAAAAAAACTAAAAAAATGTTACAAACCAAAATTTGGCTTATTTTAAAGGACAAAATTTATAATTCTGTCAAATATTTTATTGTATGTTAAATATCATGCGAGAAATAAAAAAGGTATTTTAGTCAAACGAGAACAAATTTGCCGTTCAAAAAATATATTATAATATGAGAAATAAAAAGGGATATTTTAGTCATATTAAAACATTACAAAAGAATAATACGAAATCCAATGTTAGGCTGTAGCCTCTCCTCTTTGTACATTAAATGATGTCAACCTTAGTTAACACAAATATCTGAAGTTGTCTTTTTAAAATGCTGCTCGTTGTGGATGATAAATATATAAAACTCGGTATGATATGATGACGGGTTCTTAATGCCGATTACAGAAAAGAAAAACTTGTGTGGTCCAATTTATTTCAATCAATCACTTTTTTTTTAATATCTAGTTAAATCACAACACATTTGTTGAATGATGACTGATTAGTTAGTTAAAGCTTACTGCATGCATGACAATGTCGCGACACTTTAACTAACCCAACCACAATACATAACCAATTTTGGGGGATACATCAATTGTTATTTCCTTTAAATTTACTTAAAATCCAAATATAAAAATTATAATCCATAAACTTAATGTCATTCAAATAAACGATTTAGTAATTTTTATTCAAACAAATTTAATCGATTAACTTAAAAAAAATAATAGGCTCAAACAAAAACTAATCTAACAAATCATGTGATAAATCTTCATCTTCATTCAAAGAGTCGTTGCATGTTCATATTTAGTCTCATCTTCATTTTTCATACAAAAGTCGCTTCGTGTTATTTTTTGGGTGAGAAGTCTGTAAAAAATATTTGCATTAATAATTAAGTAAAAATTACATCTTGCTAAAAAAACCATTATTACCATTTTCTATTTTCTTCATGTTATCAACTAAGTTTGTAGTTCATGAATGTTAGAATCTTTTAAATTTGTTGTCAAAGACCATAGCAAATTTTGTAAACAAATCAATGACTCGACAGTCTTCAGTCTAAGACAACTTCTTTATCTATAACACTACCATCGTACTAATGCTGACTCAAATGCAACAAATGTGATACAGATTCCTATAAACATGGTGTCTTGAGGAGTTGTACTTAAATTTGTTAAAAAAAATGGTATGTTGCTCAACATTACCATAAATCGTACCTAAACAAAAACGCAAGATGACATTTATGTGGTAACATATTAAGACCTCGAGTTCTTTAGTTATACCAGGAACAAATATTCCGAGATAGTCTGTAAATAACCTATTACGAGATTCTTTTTAAACACAAAGTCACACACCAAACCCATCGGTTTTAATATGGGTTTGTTTTTTTTCGGTTGTTTTGCACACCATAGTATCATCTAATACCCTAGTTGTACCTAAGACTAAAAAAGCTTTTTCTAACCTCATGTTCAATCTCATAACTAAATATTCATCTCATCACACGTCCAGGGTTTTTTTCCCCGTCAAGTTTAGGTATTTTCCGTCCACATACTTAATACGGTTAAACAAACTTATTGCAGGTAATGTCTAAAAATTTACATAACGATCAAAAATAATCATTTGCTACATCTTGTATTACAAGTTAGGGGAATATCTCATAGAATAGTAACCAAGTTTCAAAAGTGTTTCAATTAGGTCACTCCTGCATATTTTTCTTAAATCGAGTCACTAAATCTTCAAATAGAGTGTCACCAATTTTTTTGTGCGTCAAGAAATAAATGAAGGATAAGATGTGGGGGTCGGAATTTGCAATATATGTAGTTAAATCTAGAAAATTTTTAAAAACGTTAATTATTTTAAAAATAAAAAATAAAATTAACGTCGCCACTCATCATCAACATAAAAAAAAAGATAAAAAGATTTCCTATCATCATCATCATCATCATCATCATCATCATCGTACTCAGTATATCCCACCAATAGCAAAGCTATGGTAGGGTCTGAGGAGGGTAAGATGTAGGCAGCCTTACCTCTACCCCATAGGGATAGAGAGGCTGCTTCCGGTGAGACCCCCGGCTCGATAGTAGTTTTGCATCAAGCCTTGGACATAAGGCACATAGCACTCAATCATCGGGACACCGGCTGATCGGTGCATGTACCCTTATCTTTCAGCTATCAACGCCACTACATGATGCCTGATTAACCGTCCGTCACTTTTAACGTTATTTTCACGAGATTAGTAAAATAACGTCAAAATTAGTGCAATTTCACTTTTGCCCACCCGAGGGTTCACACATATATACATCATATGTGCGCACCGCAAGCAGGGCTAATAAAAAGATTTCCTATGTGAAACAAAAAAGAAAAAGACTAAAAAATCATGTTAAAATCTTTAATTTAATAAAATATGAAAATGGGTAACCTAATTGAAACACTTTTTAAAAGTTAAGTGACCTAATTAAAACACTTTTAAAACTTATTTACTACTCTATGAAGTTGCCCTTCTACAAGTTAGATACAAGTTTAAATAAAAATGTATTAATTATAAATATAGGCAACTACTTTAAACTAATTTGAGTAAGATATATTTTTTATTGTGTAGCTTTATTCGGTTATTCTAAATGTTTATTCTAGCATCATTAATCTTAAGACAGATTTTTCAAAGCATATATAAAAATCCAGACTTCCGGAAAACCTTCACTAAATAAGAAAACATGACGATGTAGGAATTAGAAATCCAGTTCTTGTGACAACCGGAAAACCGTCACTAAATAAGCAACTCATCACAATTCACTTAACAAGCTTCATACGACCGTTAGCTAAATTAAAAACAAAAAAACATGTAAAAAAGGTCGGGTATTGTTTTCCCCAGCCTTGGTCAGTCTATAAGTCGCAGGCCCACTCATCAGAATCTGAAATCAAAGTCCGCATCCATTACCCAAACAAACTTTGCCAATAAGGACTTGTTAAATATCTGCATCAGGTTCATTTATAAAGTGTCATTCTAAAATCATGATATTAAAGTATTATATACTGATTTTAAACGTTAACAAGTATTTCTTACCTTCTCAATGGGAACGTCTTGTCTCTTGCACCACGCGACAGTTATCCTCGGGTCGAGGTAGTTAATTTTTGAAGTGCCCAATGCTACCGTTTTCAGATCTTCTTTAGTCTCTTTATCGCGTTCCATTTTCTCAATTTTTGCTTTTGTTTGAGCTATTTTTTTCTCTAGCCTGCATATTTTTTTTATCAATAATTAAGATAATGTATGTACTTTTGTGTAGACAGGTCAAAACAGTTTCCTTTTGAACTCGACATGAAAATAATTCTATTTTATGTTTTACAACTTTTAGCCTAATATACTCAAAACAGTTTAAGTTACCACATAAAACTTACTTTTGAAACAAAAGTTTATAAAAATAAACTGGTTAAACGACTGACCCAAGAACCTGACTCATTTAGCTAAACAAGTTTCATGGTTCGACCCGAAACTGACCAGAACTTCTTTAGACTATATACAAACCCGTGAATTTCATGTTAGATTCATGTCATGCCTAGGGGTGTAAACAAGCCAAGCCACTCGTGAGCTACTCAACATCAGCTTGCTAAAAGCTCAAATCGAGCAGAGCTTAAACAAGCCCGAACCTGAGCTTCACTTATCGAGCTAACACATGAGCCCAAACAAAACTCTCTATTTATATAATTTTAAATTAGATATAAAAATAATTATTTATATATAAAATTTATAATGTATAATCAAAATATATACAAAAAATGACTATAAACACATATAACTTATTAAGTAATAAATAAGCCAAGTTCGAGCTTGAAAATCTATTCACAAGCCGAACTCGAACTTCAAAAATAGAGCTTGGAACGAGCCAACCTCAAGCTCGAGCTTGACACGAGACTGTGTCGGCTCATTAACACCCCTAGTCATGTTAGAAATTCACATCCGTACTACAAATGACAAAATTAGTGATATTACGCTTCGGGATTCAAGTTTCTCTTTTGTTTTCCATCAGAGGCCTGTAATGGTGGCTTCCCTTTCTTTGCACGAGCCAAATCAGTTTCTAGTTCTTTTATAACATCCTATAAAATACAATCATTACAAAATATTATAGAAATATGGTAAGAATGGAGAACATAACAAAAAGAACAAATTGTCATTTGTGCAAGCATTATTCGTACCTTTTAACTCATCTATCTTCTCATTCAATCTTGTCATTTGTGCACTATGAGACTTTGAAACACTGCGTTGATGGTTACATATGATAGCCACCTACCAAAATTAGTGTGCAGTGTTAGACCGAAAACATTAATTAAAAAATGCAATAAAATTAAAGGTTAATTAATTAATACCTCCTTGTTTGCATGCTGGTAAATGACTATATTTTCAGCAACATCTCTAGCCTTTGTTTCCCTATTTAACTGCAAGCAGCCGAAAAGGCACAAAGATAGATGTTAGAATTACTTATTTGCCTATTGTCACCAATAGAAATAATTAATAATTTATAATTATCTAAGGGAAATTTAAGACATTTGATTAATGCTCAGATATTCTTTAATATGCGTGCTTCTTTCCAGAGGGAATTTTTCTCAAAAGTACAAAATTCAAGCATATAACATTTTAGTTTTTAAATTTGGAATTATTCAGTAGCAATATTTGTTGTATTGCTTAGTCGGAACTTGTCCTAAAATCAAGAATCAAGATATTCTATTAATTATTATTATTAGTATTCAAATAGTAGCCTGCCTGACACACAAAAGTCAAAGTTGACTAATAATTTAGGCACATAGTTAGTGTAGGGTGTTTTGACTACTGGTCAAATGCAGAAAGAGGAAATCTTATGGATCAAAGATATTAATATGATAAATTTTTGCAAGTACACCAAGAATTATGCAACTGTAAATTGAAAACTTGCTCAAAAACAAATGCTGCAAATTGACTAAAAAAATTAAGATGGAAAGCGTTACCATATCATCTAATGTGATGGATGCATTATAAGTACGAAAAACTTTTGCTGTAAGGCCATCCATAAGTCCCTTCAAGTGAGCATTCAGTTTACTCGTATCCAGCTTATCAAAAAGATCATCATTGCCCTTTTTCCCTGAGTTAGGTACAAAAAAAAGTCAAACTTATAAAATCTTTACCAAGAAAGTCAAACTGAAAGAAATATCAAAGTCAAACTAGAGAAACATAAGTTCAAACTTATGGCATAACTTCCTCTAGGAAAGTCAACTAACCTGTTCGGAACTGTTGAATAGCCTTGAAGACGGGAAGCTCTACTTCAACCTCGTTTTGGTATCTTACACAATCTTAACCAAGAAAGTCAAACTGAAAGAAACATTAAAGTTAAAATCTAAAAAAGATTCCCAGTGATGCTTTAAAACAAAAAAACAAGAAACATATGTTAGGCACTTTTCCTTATGTAGATCTTGTAAGTCATGTGAAAATGCTCTACCAAAAGATATTTGGAGGTGGGAACCACAGAAGATAGATATACAAATTATAACAAACCTTTAAGATATTTGGAGGACTTGGTTCGACATTTTCCACTTTCAAAGTACAGCAACCGACTGTATCAGCCTCATCATCATCCTACAACCACAAAAGGTCATAAAGTTATAAACAATTAAGCATACATACATTTTATAATATTACTAACTCATCCACTGAAAAAAATTTAAGTATATAAAATTATAAATTGAAAACGGGTATAAAAGTGGTACCTTTTCATTTCCAGCCCTGAGTGCTAGTTTATCAATAAGATATGTAGCAACTGCTATTTGTCTCTTTGTCACATCTTTGTTTCCAAAATCTTTAGTGTAAGTATTTCTAATGCGTTGTATGCAGTGCTATAATCAAATTATAAAACAAGAAAATTATGAGAAACAGGTAAAATTAGCTGAAAAATGAAACCAATCAAATGTGTCAAAACTCAAAAGTTGCCCAAAATGTAGTTTTAATGTATAAAATCTAGGCCTATAAACAAACCGGATGAACATGAACGAAGCATGGGCGTGTTCGTTCATTTAACCGTAATTGAACAAACAGTCGAACATGAACAATAAACGAACAGAGTTTTCTTGTCTGTGTTTTTTCATTAAGAAAATGAGCATGTTTGCGTTCATTTATGTTTGTTTATTAATCGTATAAAGTATAAACGAACGGTTCACGAACAAATAAAGATGAATAAACATAACTGAGCTGAGAATGAACGTAAACAAACATAAACGAATTGAAATGAACAAATTTTTGGCCATCTTACCCTCCTCAGACCCTACCATAGATTTGCTATTGGTGGGATATACTGAGTACGATGATGATGATGATGAAACGAATTGAAATGAACGAACGTAAACAAACGTTCACTAACATAAATGAACACAAGACATGTGTTCATGGTCGTTAGTTTAACTAAATGACCAAAAATTTGTTCATGTTCGTTTGTTTCCTTTGCAGGCCTAAAATCTTTTAAACCGTCTTAATAGAAAACAGAATATTATTGAAATAATACAGTTTTTTTAACCTTGTTTGACACAAAATTATGTGTGTGTGTGTGTGTCTATATTATATATATAATTATTTCTGGTCAACCAGCTGTGTGCTGACCTACCTTTAAGTCTCTCCCCTTTTCATACTTTTTCATGTCACTCAAACCCTTTAAATTACTGCTAGCAGCTAGAAACACATATTTGAATTCCTTTATATTGATTGGATCATTCCAATAAGCTAACCATGTAACCGTATTATCATGCCTAATTTCTTTCCAACTGCAACACATTAGTATTAATTTCAAAAGTAGATACAATCTAAAGTAAAGGACTTTTGCATTTGATGAAAACAACAAAATAATAATAATAATAACAATAATAATAATAATAATAATAAAAATATGGATACAACAGACCTTTCACCAGCAATCGGACATTCTGGGATTGGAGCATCTTTTCCAATGTTTATGGTTATATCGCTCGGATAGATACGTCTTTTCAGCTTTCCCATCTAGAAAACAATGGCAATAGTGACTTTCTTGACTTGGTGAAAATGTTTGACTATTTGTTAAATAACTGAAACTAGGGGTGAGCAAAATCCAAAAAACACCAAACAATAACTAAAACTGGTGGTTCTTTTTTGAAACTTGATTACGGAGCCACGGAGGTTAATGAGTAGGTTCTGGTTACATGTAAAAATCTACCCACTATAACTGAACACAATATCAAGGGATTTGTATTTTTTTTATATTTCCAAATATAAGATATTAACACAAACATGAAATCTTCCATTAGAGGGTCAAAGATGTCATTCAAACCTTAGGATGTTCCCCACGGCCTCGAAATAAACCAGGTGGTTCAACTCGGAAATTTCCAACCTGCATTATTAATTAAAGACATCTTTAATAAGAAAATGAAATCAAAAAGAACGGTGAACACATAATATGTTTTATAATCTTAGTCATGTGCAGGAATGATCAATAAACATGCAATGGTTATTGATCCTCTTGCACTCAAACAAGTTATGATAGATAAATATTATGAAATAACTTTAATAGCTAGTTAGCAACACTTCAACAAATGCGCTTTCTAGGATAATATTTGCATATTTATTTATAAAAGTGATTTATAACGCGTAAATATCAATATACAAATTATATTTCTTTCTGATGGTCTAATTACTAATTAGACATGTGGATATATTTTTATGTCCATTCGCTGCGAGGCAAGTAAAAACCACTATTCATAAACACATGGCAATAAAAAGGAACCTTAATAAACTTAAATCGCTGTCTATCATATTTCTAACATATTATTTAAGCCAAGGTCCTTTACCTATTTGGAACCAAAAGTTATATAAGATAATGTGACTTTAAATCAAGTCATTTCTCTATACAAGACATGTTAACACAACTTTAGCGTATTAGAAACAAATAAAAATCTAGATATCACCTTTTCTTTAACACCGTCAACAACTGCCCACATATACTTCTCCTCTAGCTTCATCTTCTCTTCTTTCAACGCCTTCTTCTCCTACACAAAACAACTCTTGCAATGATAACTTGTCGCATTATATTAAGTATCCAGAACCGTTGACTATAAGTCAACTTATGTCTATAATATTCATCTATCATGACCAACATTTATCATAGTTGCTAACAAGCATAGATGACATATTTGCTTAAAGATCAGTCAAATGTCTAAATTCCTTACTTCTGTAGTCATTTGTTTCTTTTTCTCTTTTTCACTCTGATGCCATTCATAAATTGGTTTAAAATCGCAGTCGTCCAAATTCTGGATCACGTGGTTTTTCCCCAGAATTTTTTGCCAATTGCCCCAAAAATTCTCTTTAAACTTAGGTTTAGTCATATAATCTGTATCTAACATCACTGCAAACATTGTTGCAACCTGTAATATGTACAATCACAAACATAAGAAAATCTTAATCAAGAGTATATGTGCATGACTGCATGTGCGTGTGTACATAAGTGAATAGAGTTCACCTCCTCTTGTTCAAGGGTCAAATCAACAGGCTTCCCTTTGTAAAGCATCTTAACACCATGAGGCTTATATGCAGGTGGGAAAATTACACCATTATGAACCAAACTATTCCATTTTTCCCCTTCACCAGAACCAGGCGGGACTTCTGACGGCTTTGAATACTTTGAGTTTGACTTTTTGACCACTTTCTTTGACTTCTTGTTGGTTTGGTTTAAAGATGAGGAACTCTTTTTAATCACCTTTTGTTTTGAAGATGACGGTTTACTACTTGATGAAGCTTGGTTCTTTATTCTTTGTATTATTGGAAGGTGGTCATCATCATCTGACTTGGTTTCCGCTTTCAAACCCACTGGTTTGCGATTGACAGGTGTTGAAGAATCCGAAAGCTTTGACTTTTTGACCGAGGATTGACCTGAAGACCTTTCTTCAGTTAACGGTCGCTTATTAACACCAATGTTCTTTGATTGAATATCTTTTGATGCAGAACCATTTTGATGAACTTTGTTTGCTGATCCCGCATTCGGTTTTATAAATTTTGTAGACAATGGTTTTTCATCATCAGAATCATCATCTTTTACTTGCGGTTTTGGAGCTGCAGAACCATTTTGATGAAATTTGTTTGCTGATCCCGCATTCGGTTTTATGAATTTTGTAGACAATGGTTTTTCATCATCAGAATCATCATCTTTTACTTGCGGTGCAGAACCATTTTGATGAACTTTGTTTGCTGATCCCGCATTCGGTTTTATGAATTTTGTAGACAATGGTTTTTCATCATCAGAATCATCATCTTTTACTTGCGTTTTTGGAGCTGCAGACACACTTGTATGGACCCCGTTTTTGGCATGATTAATGTTTCCTTTGGATACAGTTAAAATTTTAGTACTCAATGGTTTATCATCATCAGAGTCTGAATCACTGCTTGGTTTAGGATGCTGGGAAGTACACTTTGCCATATCAAGTTTTGAATTCCTTAGAACAGACAAGGGCATATCATCCTTGTCAGACGAATAACTCATTTTTGTTCAATTAAATATCATAAAACACTTCAACCCCTACGGCCCTGCACTTATTCCTCTAAGCTGTGGCTGCCAACCTGCATTAACAATTACATAACTGTAAGTCGTAACAAAAGATACAAGATTCCCTTTTTTAATCTTAAACAACATGTAAACTCAAGCATTGCAGCTTTTGGAAAAGATGCAGAGCATTATATGTTTATATCTTTAGATAATGAAAACACATCACCGTCGAAACATTGATATAATTCACACCCCGTATGCCTAATTTTAATGTTACTTTTATAAACATATACACAACTATTAGAATGAAATCATCAATAACCAAAGAAATCATGCACAATGTACACGCAAATCGAATATATTGTCATACAATATATTGTCATACAAGTGTATATATAACCTTGATGAATCCTACATTGCGAGACTCTGATAACAAATTAGGGTTTGCAGATTACTTAATTGGTAATGTTGCAAAATTTATAATTTTAATTTGAAATAGAAAATCATGAAATAGCACCTAAAACAACTTTGGTAATATGAAAACAGAGTTGGATAATCAGAATTAGGTTATGTTATGTTATATGTTATTGTTACAGAGAGCAGTGATACGGATTAAACCTAAAAACAATTAAGAACGTTTAAAGTTATGAGAAACAATAGAAAACCTAGCTAATTGCCTGCCAATTGGTTGATTAATAGTTGAATATGTGAAGTCTGAAATATAGTAATAATAATAATAATAATGGACGGATGAATGAGTGAGAAAAAGGTGAATGGTGTTGTACCGGTGGTACGGCGGCAAAAGGTGGTGGTGGAACCCTAGATCCTGTAGAGCCCACTCCGATTATGTGAGAGAGAGAGAGTGTTTCACAAAGGCAAGAAGAAAAGAAAGAAAGAAAACGCTAAATATGAAGAAGAATTGCTGTTTCGGGTTTAAGGTAAACGGGTCGGGTCAGTGCATGAGATTGTGATTCTTTACCTATAATAAATCAACCTCTTTTAAGTTTTTTATTATTATTCTTGGGCCCGCCTTCTGGTTGGTTGGCCCGTGTTTAGTGGCCACTCGATCTCTAACCCGACTTGTCTTACTTAAATACTGATTATATTCGGGTTTTACTGTTATTAAATTAAATGTGCATTATTATGTTTAATTAAAGTATACGTACCGAATATCAATAAGCCTGAGTGTCGAGTATCGTACTGAATTTACTAGTATAATACGGGTACGAGTATAGGTATCAGTGTCGATACGGGTATTTCGGTACAATATCCGTTTTGGTACCACTTTGGTTTTTCTAAATCTCCAATGATTTTGGTACTAGTACCGGTACGGGTAACATATAAGTTGAATCACTCTGAGTACCAAGTTAGCTATAACTGGTACGGGTACCGATAATGAAACCCATAAATTACTATCTTAAAGTTGGTATCTTGATTAGTAACAAAATAATTATAAAACACTTGGCTTGCCCCAAAATTAATAATTATGAAACGTTGCACCATAATTTTTATTTGAAACGAGTCTGATTATTTCTTTGTATAAGACCATGCTTAGTAGAGGTGCACAAATCGGGTTCAAATGGAAAACCCGAACCGGTTCCAAACCGGTTTTTTCACACCGGGTTGTAAAATGGCACCGGTTCCAATCAAGAACCGGTTCGGTTCCCGACCCGAACCGATGCCCAGATATGCGAACTTTTAAGAACCGGGTAGGGTATGAACCGGAACCGGTTTTTACGTAAAAACCGGTTCCACCGGTTTTTTTTGAAATTTAAATATTAGAGCCGTTAGGAACCGGTTCCAACGACTATATAGCCGTTTTTGACCGTTGGAACCGGTTTTTTAACTATAAATAGGTTATTTTCTTACTATAAATAGCAAGGTTTGTTTGTTTACTTGTTAAACCACTTCCAAAACTATAAAACACACTCCAAACCACAATTAACCTTAAACCGACAACAAATGGCAACCAATGATGACGTTGTTATGGTGATCGAAACAACAAGATGCCCCGATGTTTGGGTTCATTACGATTTGTGTCTCATGACTGACTCACATGAGTTGGCACGTTGCAAATATTGCTCGAAGTTTCTTAAAGTAGGGTCCAACTCGACATTACGAAAACATACGAATAAGTATTGTCGAGAGAAAAGAAGATTGGAAGCTAAAAAAACGGAAGTGGGAGAGTCGTCCGGCTCTACAACCCAAAAATAAGTATTCCCGGATTAAAACGACGGACTTTGTTTTTTATGTTTTAGTTGTTATGTTTAGTATCGTTTATGTTTTAATAATGTTTGTAATAGTTAGTTTTTAAATATAGGAAACAAGTTATATATAGGTTTGTAATAGTTAGTTTTTAATGGAAACAAGTTATATATAGGTTTGGGCATCAAAAACCGGTTCCAACGGCTATATTACCGTTGGAACCGGTTCCAACGGATCTATTGTCTCATAAACCGGTTCCAACGGCTATATTACCGTTGGAACTGGTTCCAACGGCTAATTGGTGTCTAAAAAACCGGTTCCAACGGCTATATTACCGTTGGAACCGGTTCCAACGGCTAGTTTGACTTTTGTTTGACCCTTCAAAAAAAACCCGTCGGAACCGGTTTTTCCGGGTACGAACCGAACCGGTTCCAATTAAGAACCGGGTTGGAACTGGTACTGACATACAAATAGGAGAACCGGGTACGATTTTCGGGTACAAAAATATCCAAACTGGGTATTGTTCCAACCGGGTTGGAACTGGAACCGGTTCCGGTTCGGTTCCACCAGTTAGGTTCCGGAACCGGTTTTTTTGTGCACGTCTAATGCTTAGTGGGACACTACATGGCTCCTATAACGCCTTAACACCGCCCCATTGTGCTTTTGGCTTTATGTGCATAGCAACCCAACAAACTCTAATCAATCAAATTTTTTTAATTCTGTTAAAAAAACTAGAAAAGAATCTAAAAAATAATAATTAGGTAATGATTGCTAGGGGTTTATCACTACGTCACTTTTTGTATAAATCCTCATTGTTGACTCAAATATCATGTGTTACATAAGGTCTAATGACGGGGCTTTACCGCAACACATGATCTAACAATGTTGATATTTTAATCTATCGTTTATGTCGAAAACAATAAAAATCGCACGAGTCTACAACGTCGACTTAAAAGGTCTTATTATAGTAGTCATAAGTCATTAACACAAGCATTACAGTGGCTACCACTACCAATATATGTAAACAAGCTGCAATGTCCTTATAAGGTTTACATATATCTATATGACCTGATTCATTTATACAAAGCACACAAAAAGCTAAAAACAGATCAAAGATGCAAACTTTTTCATCATTCAGTTTCTGGGTGTTCTTAACCAACCGAGTTTTCAAGCTTCAAGCTCATTAATTGGTTAACTTCAGCGCCAAATTCATCAGGAAGCTCATTAAACACGTCCCTACAAAACCCAGAAATCATTGCAGCCATGGCTCTTTCGTAATCGATCCCTCTTTGTTGAAAGTAGAAAAGTTGGTCTTCCCCGATTTTGGAAGTGCTTGCTTCGTGTTCTATACGAGCAGACGGGTTTTTGGCCTGTTAAACGATAAACAAGAATCATTAAATATAAAACTAAAAATTCATAACATTGAATATGGAGTCCGATTCGGAATGTTAATTACAATTATGTTTTGAGATCATCCATGATCCTTTGTGATCCAAAGTACCAATGAACATTCATGTGGTTTGGAATCCTTGTAATAAAACACATAAATATTGTCTTATTGATTACTGCAACCTTTTTAGTCATGCTCCTTCAGTTGCAAAATATTTGTCCAATAGACAAAACAAAGAGTTTTACTTTGTAAAAATGACAGTTTTACCCTTTGACAGGTTATTTAATGCTTTCTTTGAGCTTTGTGATAGTAATTTTAATTAAAGGTAATATGGAAAACTTAATTTTGATGGCTTCATTGCACAGTGGAACACACACACATGTATGAATTTGGAACTAAGAGGACCGCATAATGCATTTATACATGGTGCATAAGAGATATTCAGAAGTAGTGAAAAAGAGAATTAAATGCGGTTAAATAACCGTCTTATGCATCACAGTCTAAGCAATAAATATAAATACATTATACAATCTCAACATATTATTGGTTCTGAAATAAATGCCCTATATATGTGTGCGCACGGCTGGTAGGCTATTGCTTGATGATAATTGATATATAAATATAAGTGGAATATTGTCAAGTCTTTTGCTTAACGTGTATTAATAAAATTTACTTCCATATGGCTGGTATGAGGTAAGTAATGCTCGTTTAGAGGTTAAGTATATATTATAGTGCTTGACATTATATGGTTCTCTTTTATGAAACTAACTATTCAAAAAACATATATTAACATCTAAAAGAGCATAAAATTTAAATCAAATACCTGAATATACGGGTATGTATTAGCAGCCGCGTTGTCACCAATAAGCATCGAATCACACTGAGACGAATTTCTAGCATTATCGGCTCGCGACTGAACCTGAACAAGACCCCTATAACAGTTTCTCGAATTCCCAGCCGAAATCCCCTTTGAAATAATCCTACTTTTTGTATTCTTCCCCTTATGAATCATCTTCGTACCCGTATCCGCTTGTTGATAATTATTAGTCAACGCAACCGAATAAAACTCACCAACCGACTCGTCACCCTCCAACACAACACTCGGATACTTCCAAGTAATCGCAGACCCGGTTTCCACTTGGGTCCAAGAAATCTTGGATTTTCGACCCGCACAAAGACCCCGTTTCGTCACAAAGTTATAAATCCCACCTTTCCCGTTCTCATCCCCAGCGTACCAATTCTGCACCGTCGAGTACTTGATCTCAGCCCCCTCGTTGCAATGTAGCTCAACCACAGCAGCATGAAGCTGATTTGTGTCATACGAAGGTGCCGTACACCCTTCCAAATACTCAACAAAACTTCGATCATCCGCCACTATTAACGTCCGTTCAAACTGACCCGTTTCCATCGCGTTTATCCTAAAATAAGTCGAAATCTGCATCGGACATTTCGTATCTTTCGGTATATACACAAACGATCCATCACTAAACACAGCCGAATTCAAAGCAGCATAAAAGTTATCATCCGTCGAAACAACTTTCCCCAAATACTTCCTAACCAAATCCGGATACTCCTTAATCGCCTCCGAAATCGAGCAAAAAATCACACCCGATTTCTCTAGCGTCTTCCTATGAGTAGTGGCAATGGAAACACTATCAAGAACAGCATCCACAGCAACATTAGCCAATCTTTTCTTCTCATTCAAAGGAATCCCCAGCTTATCAAAATACTTAATGAGTTCCGGGTCAGCCTCGTCAAGGCTGTTTAAAGCCGGTTTCTTTTTCGGTTCAGAATAATAACAGACGTTCTGAAAATCAATTGGTGGGTAATGATTATCAGACCATTTGGGTTCAGTCATCTGACAGAATTTGTAATAAGAATTCAACCTAAACTCAAGCATCCAATCAGGCTCTTGTTTTCTTGACGAAATTAACCTAATTGTTTCTTCGGAAAGGCCTTTCGGTATGGTGAACGAATCGATTTCTTGATTGAAACCCCACTTGTAATCTCGTTTAAGGAATTTGTGAAGTGGATCATCGTTGCTTTCAGTGATTGGGTCCGATTGGATGGTGTTTGCTTCGGGTCGGGTCTTCAAGAACCTGGGGGTTCTGGGTGTTGTGATTTTGGGGGTGAAATTGAGATTTGAAGAAGACCCTTTTGAGAATTTGGGGGTATCTGAAATGGGTTGTGGAGAGAAAGTTGAAAAGACTCCGTTTGGGACGATGGAAGCCATGGATTTTGGTGGGTTTTGCAGGAAATTGGAAGATGATGATGATGATGATGATATGTGGTGCTGTGTTATGTTATGTGGTGTGTGGCTGCAATTAAGGATTCATTCGTATGTCTACCACGAGCCCTAATATTTTCCAAATTGTGATGCGCCTTGAGCTTTAATTATTGATTGGGTTAAACTTCATCAATACAAGGGTACATATCACTGGTCATGATCTATTTTAGTTTGTCTGACGAGTCTAAGTCTAAGTCTAAGGCAGGATGAAAGTTGATCTTTATCATAAGCGGGACTGGTTGGCTGGTTTTTAGACGTCACACGAAGTTTGGGAGATTGACCTATGACATAGGGATGTAAGTAGACCAAATGTTTGGCTAATTGTTTGACGAGAAGTTCATTTATATTCGTTCGTTTAATATATGAATGAGCATGAACAACGAATTTTGTTCTGTAATGTATTTGTTTATGTTCGTTATGTTAGTTTGATTATGTTTATTCATTAAAAGTTTTTAATATTTATTAATGACTTTTTTAATCTTATTACGTAGATTAATATCTATCTAAATAATAAAAAAGTGGAAGCAACCACTTTCTCATATTTTTCATCAAACCTCTTTAAATTGCCACATGGTATTTTGACATTTTTTTTATTTTATCATTTTCATTAAAATACTTTTTATCAAATCTCATGGCGTTTTGACATTTTTTTTTATTTTTTCCTTTTTATTAAGATATTTTTCATCAAATAACTTTAAATTGCCACATGACATTATATTATTTTTTCCTTTTCATTAAAATATTTTCATCAAATCTCTTTAAATTGTCACATGACATTTGTAACATCCTAAATATTATAATGTTAAATAAAGAACGTTACGTTTAGTGATTTCGCGTTATTAATTAATTAATATCGAGTAAAGAACGGATCATGGACTTAGATTAATTAAGGTGGATTAAGTGGTAATGGGCTTTAGGTCCATGGGCTTCAAGAGGTATAAATACCCTCTTAAACCAACCGAAAACCCTAAACCATGGGTTAAATCCATCCTAATCTCTACACACTCAAAAACACACACACACTTCCTTATTACTATTTACGGCCGAGAGAGAGGAAGAGGTTGAAACGACCAACGAACATCGAATAGCAATAGTGTCACACCCTCAAATTCCACTAACGGAGTTTTACCGTCAGAGGGTGTGAACTAACAGGATCGGATTCATTAGCTATAATCAAACCATAAAACAAAGTTTCAAAACCATGAAAACGTTTACGAGTATTTAAATGCGGAAGCGTAAAAACCATAAAACAAAATGTTGCGTCACGCAGGACGACTTAAACCCAATGATAACAGTTTTAAATTAGTTTGCATAACAAAAGAGTTTTCAAGCAATGCATGATCCTATACCGCACGCCCGCCTCGGCTACCTGAGAATAACATACTAAAAGTGTCAACACAAGGTTGGTGAGTTCACAAGTTTATATAAGTAAAGCGTTTAGCGTTTGCGTTCAGCGTTTTGCATTACCAGATAGTGTTAAATCAATTATATATCGATAGGTAGTTAGCCTATACAACAAGTATTACTAAGTGTTCGACATCGAAGCTGACTGTTTATCAAGTGCCTTGTCACCAGGTCATCCAGACCATGGTACGTGTTAGCCAAAATTACACCCGCTCGACCTCCAGTCGAGCTTAGCGTTGGGTGGGGTTTGTCAAACCCAGTAGTACTACTCAACAGTGACTCGCTATTCCAAATATTAACCGGTTCGATGTGTAGGACTTCAAATGTTTCGTTTGCCACTTAGCCTTTACAAGTGATATATAATTTACTAACAAAATCTTAAATGCGTTTTTCGGAGTATGTTATCTCCCCCAAGTGAAAAGCGTTTAAAACAGTTTAAAAGGGGAAAGTGAAACTCAATGTTTGCGAAGAATTCCCAAAATAAATCACCAAGTGATGCGCGTCACAGAAAGACTCTCTCTAGCGTTCTAAAACAACAAGGAGATTTTCTAAGTATCGGAACTAATATCGAGTCTCTAGACCCGGCACATAATTCCTAATCACAAGACACGTTTCGTGTTTGTTTGTGAATCGTGTGTGACTTAACGAGTACATTTGTGATACGATACGTGTGTGAGCAATTATTTACGTGTCATGTATTAATAATGTACATCACTAGCAATTACTCCCCGTAAGGGCAATTTGGTGACACATAACAATTAACTAGCAATTATTCCCCGTAAGGGCAATTTGGTCAAAACACGACAACTATTTAGCAAGTATTCCCCGCAGGGGCAATTTGGTCAAAACATAACAATTATATAGCAAGTATTCCCCACAGGAGCAATTTGGTCATAACATAAAAATTAACTAGCAATTATCATGTTTCATGCATTTTCACAAAATTCAGCAGCTAGTTTCACCGAGACAGAAATTCTACTTGAAAGATTGTACTATTCCACCGATCATAGCGTCTCAATTAATTTACCAAAAATCATCACAAAATCATGCATGTTTTAGGTTTCCAGAACATATTTTATTTTATTTTTATTCCACATAGATTTCTCATAATGATCAAAACATTACAGCAAGCTCATAACAGTCAAATTCATGCGCAACAGAATGTTATTTGAAATTCCCGTTAAATGAAAAATCCAACAAATGCAAGACCAATTGGGTTTGGCTCTTAACTCAACAAGTTAACTTCCAGAAGTGGAACCAACCCATTTGGCCTTGTAGTTCATGAGATATAATATTTACAAAACAACCTAACAGCAGGTCTAACAACTCAGCTTTGCACAACGTTTTTGTAAAATCATAAAGGTTAACTTTTACACGTCCAAAAATTGCAAATTTATATTCTATAGAAACTAGACTCAACCTAGTTTACTGTAGTATCAATAATCTCAACCAATTTTCACATTCACACCCCGTTACAGTCAATTAAACATCAATAACACAATCTGTCCAGAAACTGTTTGCATCCAAACTCAACAATTTAACTATCTATGGACCACAAATCATTCATATAACATTCTAGACACTATAACCACTACCCATGCATATCAATTACACCATACATACATGGTTAGGGTTTTATTTGATCTCAAACTCAAAGACACAACAATTAACATGTAATAATATCAATACTAGTTATCAAATCATCATCAATACATCATCAAATCAAACAAAATCATATGAACACAATAACATATAGAAATCGGACCTAGGGTTGACAATTATACCTTCAAAAACACCAACACAAGTAATAGGAAGGTAGAAGATGGCTAGAAACGGATGTAGGATGCTTCAATTGTGAAATACAAGATCAAAATCAAGAGATATGTGTGTGTGTGTGTGAGCCGATTGTGAAGAGAGGGGGGGGGTAGCTGCCGTCGGTTTTGGGGAGAGGGAGAGGGAGAGGGAGAGGTTAGGGTTTTATAATATTATTAATAATAATCAAGTTACATCTAAGTCCCTCCACTTTCAAATGTTACTTTTCTAGCTTAATTAACTAGTTCTAGCACATTGAGTTAACGTTATATAACATGTTATCACATATCACATAAGTCTAACACATAATTATCACATAATTATTGTTTTGACGTTTTTCGTTTATTCACCAATTGTTTGCGTCAACTCGTTTGCGTTTCGGTGCAATTTCCGAAAGACTACACATGTAGTAAGTGTTAAGCGTCATTTAAACCCTAGTTTAAATGTAATGAGATGTGCGTTATAGATTCAGTGATCTTTAAGTTTGAATTGACGGAGTTGAGTTAACGGAGTTAACCTGAAATTGACGATTGTCACAAATAGATCTCTCATATACGAGCTAGATATAAGATAACCAAGCAAAACGCGACCAACTGAACGTATAAAAGGTATGTTTTGATCCTAAAGTTTACGTTTTTATAAACGTTTAGCCTTGAAACTTAGAACGAGAATAGATCGGGGGTAAACGAATTGTAAAGTTGTAAAATTGATGCTAAAACGAAACTAATGAACCCTTAAACCTGTGCGAATCGATTAAACGGAAAGATATAGTCTTGAACGTTTAAAGGTCCAAACTTTATACGCTTTTGGGTCAAGTTTTATCCGAAAATGAACATGAGAACGTTTACGGGTTTGGTCACTATCATCTCCAAGGTTTCACGACGAAACGGATATGAGTAAGGGGTTTTAGAACGAACAGGACCTGCTGCTGAGCAACTTCGCCTGCAAGCCAACTTCGCCTACAAGCTAAGTTCGCTGCAAGCCAAGTTCACTGCAAGCCAAGTTCGCCAGCAGGCAACTTCGCCTGCAATGTAAGTTCGACTAAGGTTTAACTTCGCCAAGTTAAATTCGCCACTGGTCAAGTTCGTTGATGCCAAGTTCGCTTAATGATAAGTTCGCCAAGTTAACTTCGTTGAATGATAAATTCGCTTAATATTAAGTTCGCCAAAAGTTAAGTTCGCTGGGAAATAAATTAAAATCCTGGTGAAAAATGTGTTAAGACAGTTAATGAAAATAAAATTTTTCCAAGCTGACCTGGCAGCTCGACCCTAGCCAGGGGCTCTGCCCCTTGGACCCTGCTAGGGGTTGCCGCCCCTAGAACCCCGCTGCCAGGGGCGCTGCCCCCGGACCCCCGTTCGTTGTGGGTTATAATTGAACTAGAAACACAATATAGATAGCGATAGATGATTGATACGTGTATTGTTATACAGTTAGCCGTGCACAGCTCAAGAAGGGTAACAATTAACGGTGAACGTAACCGTGTTCAGGTGAGTTCTAGCCCCATTTATGTGTTATGTTTTCGGGGTTGTGTACATACTCTACATGTTTGTTAATACACTTATCCTAAGTGATAAGTGTATGCCTTATGTGAATGATGTGAAATGTATGAATGATTGCTTGATGGTACGTGAACGATCTTCGGATATTACACGTACTGTCAGGTTGTAACGCTATGTATAAGGAAGGTATGATACGTATGCTTATGTGTATGAACGTGATAAAGTTAATAAAAGAAGGAAAGGTATGGTTGTATGGTTGTATGGATACGAAAAGGGTACCGAGTCCTAATAATACTCGAGGTACGATGTATGGTTGTATGGTAACGAAGAGGGAATCGAACCCTACTAATATTCGAGAACTAGGGAACCGAACCCTACTAATATTCGAGGAAAGAGGGTACCGAGCCCTAATAATACTCGAGGAAGGAGGGTACCGAGCCTTAATAATACTCGAGGAATGTAGGGCGTAATGCTCTTTATAACGTAAGATATGAAAGCAAGTTAGTACAAAAGAAAGTATGGAAGTATGAATGAAAGAATATAAGTTTGTGTGTATTGTATAATGTATGATTAACTAGAACTCACTCAGCGTAGCTGACTTTTAGTATGCACGCAGGTGAGTAGGATTAGGCAGCTCGCTTTAGGGGACACGTGGCGTTGAATAAGAGACTGGCATCGGAAGGCTCAGGGCGTGTTATGTTTTAATTGCTTAGTTTTCGAAAGACAAGTTGGTTGTTTAAGACAAGTTTTGAATTGTTATGAAATGTTTTATTAAAGTTTTTATATTCCGCGAATGTTTTAATTAACTCTAATATCAGAACCGCGTTTATGAGTAAATCCAACACGAAAGTAGGGCTACCGGTTACAACATTTTGACATTTTTTTTCTTTTTCATTAAAATCAAAATTGAATTCACATATAGTGGGTTGTGTAAACAACCAAACTATGTCAAAGACAACTCCATTTCCATCATTCAGGCTAAAACCTAACAATTTCCATTGGCCGATGTTCGTAAGGTTTGGGATTTTTTCATTATAATTTTGTGTCATTATTGTTTTTTTTTCAATTTGGATTAATACATTTATACATATGCAGTAAGTGTGTAATGTTTATATAAACAATGGGGACAATGCGGACATAGTGAACCCCAGGTCTTGGGTGATGTTCAAGTAATGATATGGTTCTTTGGAGTATAATGCTATTAAATGTAATAAGACTTCAAGTGACAAAAAATATATATATCGAGACCTCTCGAACCCCTTTCATTGGACCCTTTGATCTAGAGCTCATCAAAAGCTTACTGAACTTGCCATAGACCATTCTGTTTGCGTCTTCATTGTCTCAGTTATTATATATACTGTCATCTAATAAAGAGCGGTATGTACGGTTATTGTTTTGTGTTCGATTTCTTTAAAAGCAATCAAGTCTTGAATGATGTTTAAGTAATTTAATGCGTTTTGTATAAGAAAAAGGCAATTGTTTATTTGTGCATTTGCACCATCTGAATTCATGTTATGTTTTTAACATTTTTATTTTTTTTAAACAAAATGTTGTTATGATAGGACAATAACAATTAACATATGTACTCTTAGTCTTCTACAGTTTGCTAATTTTTAGGTCGATTTTAGTAATTAAAATGCTCTAGAAAGGGTTTTTCCATTTGGTAAAGAAATCATAATCTTTGTATCAACCAATATACTTTGAGACGTTTTTTAAATTAAGATTGTAGCATTTTAAAAAAAAAAAATTGAACTTGAATGACGTTTCACATTTTATAAGAATGTAAGAGTGAGGATAAGCACCCATTTTGAAAATAAATATTTTAATATTTTGATGTTAAAACTGATTAATATAGGTATATGAAATAAATTAGATTTTCGTTCAATAAATGGAGTTGGGGTCTGCATTCTTGTGGGAACGGTAGCGCGAGAGCATTATGTTCCTACTCTCGGCTCTTCTTTCATAATAGTTGGAATTACAGCTGAATTTTCAACTTTTTGTTACGATGAGCCAACAAAATGTTGCCCTTCAGCTAGACGGGCGTATTGTTATTCATACATCTATGTTGGTGAAAGGTATATTTTTTTAATATAAAACTTATTCATATTGTAAAACTTTGAATGCTTACATTATTATTTTTTAATTCTTCAATCTTTCTTGGATAATCGGCTGGGTTTTGATTTTGGAATATACAATAATGTGTATCGTAGTCGACCGTGACATTTCTTTTAATCCGCTGCATGCAATATTATTAAAAAATAATTATATGCAAACTAATTTCCAGCATTTGAAGTCAAATATTATGTTCTTCATTCAAATATTGATCTTTGTAGGCTCATATGGTCTACCAGCTTTTTCGATATTCAGTTCCCGAGCTAGGGCTATAATGTGCTGGAATAAAGGAGGTATTTATTAAAGTGAGTATTTATTTATTTATTATTATAATTTTGTTTCTAAATAGTTTTTTTAAATAAAATGAGTATTAGTTTATTAATTAATTTTTTACAAGTTATTTGTTCAAAACATAATTTCAAAGTTTAGGACCTCTTTGGGTCTTTTTTTACATGGTTTTTTTTTCATATTTAGTTTCGATAGGGAACAATCAAAGTATTAAACAACTTTAAGATTTAGTCTCTATGAAAGCTTACCAATATAAAATTTTAAAGTTTTGTAACGTTTGTTAACTACTACAAAACACTAATGTTTATTGCGTGTATCCTATTGGTAATTTTATGACATTAACAAAAATGTCTATAATTGTTTATATTATCATTTTTTTATCGTTTTTGTTTCGTTATTACCCTGTTTACTACATGTGTTTTTCTTTTGTTTTTTTAATTATATATTTTTTACTGACCAGTGTATCACACGGGTTCTAGCCTAGTATAATTATAAATGTATGTAAATAAATTAATAATTAATATATGAATAAGAATGATAAAAATTACATTAAAGCAAATTTGGTATCCGGACTAAACTGTTGACCAACTATTCTCAACTAGTCAAATCAAACAAAACTTTGTGTTCATTTGTGTTCATGAACTATTCGCAAACTAGTACATATCCTTAGTGAACAAAGGCAAACACAAAATTTCATCCCGTAAGGTGTTCGTGAATTGTTTATTTGTCCGATAAAAGCTTAACATATGAACATGAACAACGCTTTGTTCGGTTCATTTACAACCCTTAGATATACTACCGGTGAAGACCAACTAGGAGAGTCATTCTACTATTTGGATTGAGACCAGCCTTTATAAAGTAGACGGATGCTGGCCAAAACTGACAATGTTTGCTAATTTGATCTATCAGACTAAAAATTTAGAAAATCATCATTTGTTATGTGTTCATAAACCGTGTTATGAAATGATAATAATGTTGTCTTTTATGACTTCTAATATATAATGAAATAGCGAAATTATAAATATGTTAGTATATCGAGTTTTTCTTTTAGCTTAGCTTATCTTCGACTTTTGAGCCAATATTAACTCATTTCAAAAGATAATAATTTATTCTCATAACTACGCCTGGAAATGTAACAAGTGCAGAAAAGCCCGACCCGCATGCTTGGTTACTTAAAAACTCGAGTTTGAAAGGAAAATAAACTTAAAAACAAAACCAAATCACAAAACAGTCATTCAAGAAAAAAAAGTCACAAACATCTCAAAGCAAATCCAAAACAGATTTGCTTTCTGGCCCAATACCCTTGTTCATTCCTAGAACAATATGCGCCTCAACATTCAACACGCTCATGCATATCACTGTACCATTAAGCCCATCACAAAAAATTACATATTTTGACAATAAAGTTGACTAAACAAATGTTAACTGGTTGGTCATACCTGATGCTGTTGAGGTTGTTGCTGTGTCTGTGGAGGCTGTTGTGGCGGCTGTTGGACTTGTGGATAGCCGCCATATCCAGGATAGTCTCCATAGTACATGGTGGTGGGGTCTTGTGCAACCGGAGTATAACCATAAGTCTCATATCCCTGTCCATAACCGTAGTAACCACCACCATTATACTGGCTTTGCTCCACCTGAGGCTGAAGATGAACAAACACAAAAACTGTTTTACAATCAAATAGTAACTGATATATTCACTTTTTATGAAGTTAGATTAAATAAGAAAGGTGGAAAACAGTATGCCTGTAAACGAACCTAACGTTCAGTAAATTGTTTAGCAAAAAGTTAGTTTATTTAATAGATGAAAGAACAACTATATTTGTTCATTTAGTTAAACAAACGAACATGAACACACGTCTCATTCGTTTGTTTGGTTGCGTTAATTTATGCTTGTTAGTTTACGTTTGTTTAAATACACTGGTTTACGTTCTTTTATACATATTTATTCAACTTTTTTAAGGTAAACCCACAATTTAGTAGAGTTTTATGGAATTAAATATAATCCATTAGTCTAGTTTCATAAACTCTTTAGGCCCAGCCGATTCATTTTTACGTTTACATTTTAAATGATTTCAACTCAGTTATGCTCATTCTTTTACGTTCGTGAACCATTTGCTTATACTACTAACAAACGAACATGAACAAACATGATCACATTCATTTTCTTAACAAGCGAACACAAACAAGAAACTCCCGATCGTTTAATCGTCCGTGTTTGATCGTTTGTTCAGTTAAAGTTAAACAAACGAGCATGAACACGCTCGCTTGTGTTTGCTCGGTTTGTTGACAAGCCTAGAAAATAATTAAACAAACCTGTTTACTTGAAGGGCTACGGCCCCATGAAAGACGCACGGTTTGCCCACCCAATTGAGTTCCTTGCAGCATTCGCAATGCTTCTTCAGCACAGCTTCTGCAAATGCATGATAATAATCATACAACCAACCGCATCTAACAATTTCTAACTATTCTGAACCTGTAACGAAGTTTGGAATAAATGCATACCTGTCAGCAAACTGAACAAACCCGCACCTCTTGCCCACAGGGATCTTTACATGAACCAATTGTCCGTATTGGCTGAACACTTGCTTAAGAACGTCGTCCGTAACGTTAGGATCCAAGCCACCCACGAATATCTGCAATCAAAATTTCAAATTTGTGAGATGTTATGTTCTAAAAGACTGTAATGAAACAAATTACTGACAGTTGTGTTATTTGGATCTTCTTCGTTCTGTGTTCCCTGAGTATTTGGGTATGAAGCTGCAAGTAAAGCAAACTCGAATGAAATTAAATAAATGTAAACAACAGCGGCCCGCTCCCAGCATAGAATTCAGATCCGACAAAAGATTATAATAAAAGAATATTCTAGATGTCTAGACACACGCGCCGATGACAAAATACAAACAAAAAGTAATATTTATTATCTATAGAAACAACAAAAATTTAGAAACAGGTGTCGGGAAATCAGAAGCACAGAAGGACATATAAAAGAGAACTAATTGGTTGCATAAAATGAAGAACCAAATAGATAATGTTGTCATCTCATGTCTTGTTTCGTTCAAAATTTCATATAATTCATGTTTCAATACACCCAACTTGAACAAAAACAAATACATAAATAAGAATATATTGCCTCCTAGCTTTTGTCCTTTAAAGTCATATATACAGATTCTAAAGTGATGAATAATAATACTCCTGTATGAATGCAGAAAGAGAATCAATTCACTGAATTCAAGCACGGATCCCCAAGAGATCAGTTTGGACTCATGTTTTATCAACTAAAAAATAACTCTTCAACTCAGTCGTCATGAGGTTCACTTCCAGTGAACAAAGTGCCATGTACATGTGCACTTTTCATTTACAAAATAAATATTGGTGAAAGTGTGAAACTAACACGATCGGAGTTATGGATAAGTTGTAATATAAGCAAAAGAGACATCATCAAAGGCATAGTGACGTAAAGTCAGAAACTTAAGGAGGAGATACAATGGCAACAAACATAAAATATGAAGGGAAAATAGATCCAAGTAGAAAGTAAAACTATACAAAAAAAAAAGATTATACAAAAAATAAAGCGATTTTTGGTGGTTGTAAGAAAACACTAACAAAAGATAAATTGAATAGCAGAAACTTGGTTTAAAGGCGCTCCAAGGCGTTTAGGTCCCAAAAGACGAGACATGCGCATCACATACGCTGCGCGCTCTATGTACAAGCAAATACAATTTACTTACAACCAAAAGACACGTCTCTCTCATCTATATACATTTCAACCTTTTTATCAAGCAAAAGTTCGGTTATTTTTACGGATCAATATCCTGAAAACTCTGATTTAGACCCGGAAGTACATGAGGCACACCTTTCTAAACCAAGGGCGGGAAGTTGTAAATAAACCAAAGGCAGGAAGTTGTAAATAGACCAAAATGAAAGACCAATGTTAATAGACTGAATTAAAAAGAGTAATTAAAACATAGAATAATGTTGCCTTGAGGAATTGAAATAAAAAAAGAAAGGGTAAATGGGTAATTTAACGGCTTAAAATGTAAAACTGACCTAAGCAAGGCCACCAATATAGAGGTAACCATTTCTGCTGAAATCAGTACCGGGCCCTTACATGGTAGAGCCTCTTGATTCCCTGCTTTGAGACAACAGTTCATATAAGCTTTTGCATGTTAAAACATAACGAGTATTTAATGCCCAAAATCTCAAAGCACGGGAAGGAAATTGACTGCAAGCTCATATCTTCAGAACTTAAATGCAATACCAACGAATTGAACTTATAAACAACATACTTCTAACAACCAAAAGTAAAAAGAATAACACATAGCAAATCAAAAAGGCAAAAAAAAAAAAACAGCTCACAAAGTTCTAAAAAGTGAACATTACCATGAGCTTAATATTTAAAATCAAAGTTAAAATATATACCTTTCGGATATTGTTGTGGACTAACATTACTTTTGTTAGCAGCGGGTCCAATGCTCATTGGTCTAGTTGAACATAATCTTCCATTCATCTCAGTCATAGCACGAAGTTGTTCAGTTTCATCTCCAAACTTGACAAATCCATAACCTTTTGTGCGTCCTGTCATCCGATCAGTTACAACTTTTGCACTCTTTACAGATGGATAGTGAGCTCTAAATGTCTCCTGTAGCGTGTAATCTGTAACATCAGCTGCCAAATCCCCAACAAATATGGTATAATCGGGAGAACCGTCTGCGCGTTTTTCACCAACACCAAAGGAAGCCCAGTTCAGCCTGAAGTTTTGCTCAACATTGGGCATAAGAGTGCCATTATATGTCTGTAAATGCCTTTCTGCAGCAGCACGACTAACAAACTCAATGAAACCATAACTTTCTGATTGTCCGGTTTGCTTGTTACGGATAACTTTTGCAGAAATCACCTGCACATGGTAACATGGCTTCAAATCATTCATGAAATAGAAAGATTACAGTAAGAAACAAAGACACGAAAGTGCGTACTGCATGTTAGTTGACTACATAATTACAAAGGCATTACCATCTTGGATACAAGGAACAATTTAGGAAAAAAAGTTACAAATTACTCATTTTGGTAAGAAAGAAGCAAACTTTGCCTTTTTAATGTAAGGTGATGGGACCATCATTTAACCAAGAGTTGAGTTAATACTGGATTCCATGTTAAATGTTTTCTTTTTCAATTTAAAACCTGATACATTCTGAAACTTTTTGGAGAAAGTTTCAATAACCATATCACACTTTTTGCTATTCTAAACATTGTTATATTTAGAATGTAATCAACCGAAAAAATATAGTCACATGATCCTTCACTTATGCATGTTAAAACTATCAGCCTGGTCCAAATAAACCAATGGACAACTCAATTTCGAAAATAATTAAACAATAAAAGGACTTAATGCATAATTACTCCACCATGATGACCTGGCAAATCGTGTCTTATCATATTTAAGAGCTTAGAGACGACGCGATTAACACAAGTAACAAACATAAAATTTAGCAAGAAAGTACACTATGCAGTTATTTTATACTGTTTTAAAAAATAATTAAAATTAGAAGGCCAGGTTCATCACTTCTCCTTCTTGATACGTAAAACATATAACTGTCACGCGGTGACAGTTATATGTTTTACGTATCAAGAAGGAGAAGTGATGAACCTGGCCTTCTAATTTTAATTATTTTTTAAAACAGTATAAAATAATTGCATAGTGTACTTTTTTGCTAAACATGTGTTATCGTATCTATATTGTACTTTTTTTTGTTGCTAAACAGGTGGTGTTATCGTGTGTGTGTGTGTGTGTGTGCTACCTCTCCAGATTGGGCGAAACAGGTAACGAGTTATTGTTCATCCATCCAATACTGTAAATCACCGATCCAAAGCGTACGGATCTCATCGGCACTAGCCGGCTGATGAGGTGGCACGGCGTACTGAGGAACAACGGGTGGCGGTTGGTGGTTATAGGTGTACATTTGTTGAGGAGGCGGTGGTTGTTGATGGAACTGTTGTTGTGGTGGTGGTGGTTGTTGTTGATTCATCATCATCCATTGCTGCTGTTGGTGGTGGTGGTACCGTGGATCCATCAGGTGTTGCTGGTGGCGTATTGAAACCCTAGAAATAGAAATGGCAAGAAAGATAGATTGGAATATGAGGACGTGACGTAACCTGATTGATTTTGGAGGTTTTAAATTTTAGTCCTTTAATTTTGTGATATGTATGGTTGGGTGCTACATGTTTGAGCATTCTCAATCCGTTCCCTTAAATAATGTGAGAGAGATTTATAAATTATATGTCACGGTTATATGAGTGGTTATGAGTAGAAAAGAGAGAAAATGTTATATGAGGAAGTTAAATTTAGGGATTCATTGTACATACAGCATAAATTTTTAATATTATTTGAAAGTGATTGTGAGTAGAAGAGAAGGAAAATATAATAATAAAGATATAAAATGTATTATTTAATTAAACATGAGAGATAAAATAGAGTAATTTTTAGTGTAATTATATTATATATATAGATATACGGTAGAGAATGAGCTGGGAATATTTTTCGGTGGGTAATTAGGTGAACGGCATTAAATCAACTTTCTTTCTTTGAACCAAACGTAGTAAGAAACGCTCGGGCTTGGAATGGAAGAGATGGTGCAAATTTAATTTTATCAGTTTCCCTTTATAAGTTTGTTTCGATGTTCATTGTATTTGACAGTTTGTAGTTTATTTTTACTTGTATTTTCGGGCTCCTTGCGTCTTGCAAGTTGTCCCCTTTTTTCTTCGTCTATATATTTGGCCTTTTAAAAAAAACAAATAGGTCCTTTGATTAGGTTTTTAGTTATTGCTTTAGACTTTTAGTATGAGTATGATGTAATAAGTTTATCTAGACTCTTATGGAAATGTATTAGTAAATTTTATTTGTGGCTAAAAACAGTATTAGAATAAATGATAATAAAACATGGAAGATAATAATAAGAAACCAAATCTACCATATGTAGTATGCATTCATACTAGAATATATCTTGGGCTAAATCATTTTACAGAAAAAAAAACAGAAAGAGGTTTAGACTTTAGATAGTTTACAGTTTGGTTAGCAGTCAACAATACAAGACGGCATTAAAAATTTGTATCTCGAAGAACAAATCACAAGGGATCCGTGGCGCAATGGTAGCGCGTCTGACTCCAGATCAGAAGGTTGCGTGTTTGATTCACGTCGGGTTCAAACCCCTTAATTTTTTTAACTTTTTTAATTTATTCCTTTAATTCCATTAAGGCAATACTACATTTTTGTCTGTTTTTGTTCTCTTTTCGTTGATTTACAATAATTTAACCCCATCTTTCATTTACTTTCAAGTTGTAAGTAATAATTAATACCAGTGGATGTCTGGTTGTCAAAAATAACTTATTTTTTAAAGTTTTAACCCCAGCTCCCATTTACTAAGGTGACCCAACTCACAAGTTCATTTTTTTTTACAACTCTTTGCACAACAGTGTCTTGTAAAGTGTAAACTTAGTGGATACTCTTTTTGTAGGTGAGAAGTGATCAACTTTACATTTATAGAAAACTGAAAACATAAAATAGTTCTTAAATATAAAAATATACCATCAACAAAATAGTAGTCGATAAGTTGTCACTAACACGTGACATGTGAAGTTGTGAACCGTTACCAAGTTATGTCAGGTGATAACAAGTTATGTCAGGTGATACCATTCATCGATAAATTGTTTATCCACGTCATATTTTCTAAAATATTTTACTTTTAAAATTGGAATCCCAGGCAAACATACTTTTGACTTCATTTCACACTATTCTTACTGTCAATAGTAACTAATTTGCAGCAACAGTCAAAATCTCATCACTAATCAGAAACTCATGAACCAAACAAATTTGGGAGCATAACCATTTGTACCAAGTAAAAACCAACTATAACAAATTAAGAATTTAAAAAAAAACTAAAATGAGTGAAATACCCTCTTAACAACAATATAAGTCACTTATTCCCACTAAAGTCCCGAAAGTAGTTGACAAGCTCTATATGAAGAAAAGAAGTCATCTACTATTTACCAACTCATCAGTTTGCTTCACTATCAAACATTACCATTTCTTTTTAACAAAAATCGACCTGTTCTTCAGATGTTGTATACCGTAAGCTGCAGTCGACCCCACTGTTGTTGCAGCCACTAACCAGCTGCATTGAACCAAGAATCAACCTTTAGAGATCACCCATTTTATCCCAATCCAACCCACACCATAAGTGACTCATCCCGACCCGACCCGCCAATCTTGACAAAAATGGAGCTTAACTAGAAGTACCTTAGGTATGCAATGTATGACTCGGTTTCCTGAGTACCAAACTCGGGTTGCAAAAGGGCCCCTGTAACTAAGGCTAGTTGGAGGCATGTATTAATCTATAATAAGATACCGATTAGTAAAGGGTATTCAATATTTATCCAAGACTCACGAACATAGCCCAAAAAGATAACTTGACATTCTGAACATTATGTTTACCTTACTGATCATTAAAGGTTCAACTTTCTGCGGGCGGACACCATCAAGATTGAAGAACTCAGACCAACTCCTTGACTATTGCAAAATAACATTAGAAAACGACAAATAATTAACGGATTCAAAGCCATAAATAACTAAATTTACTTGAAAACAACCCACCTTTGAACCCAAATGACTAGCCCTTACATACACAGCACCACCAACTAAAGCAAGATCTCTGACCACCACAAGCGCAACTAGTCCTGCTGCATAATCATGAAGTCAATCAAAGATTTGGGAAGATATCGGGTCACCTACGGTCAAAAAAAGAAAAGGGGTGTGTGGGGGGGGGGGGTCATACTTACAGTGCAGAAGACCTCTTTCTACCATCGCCAATGCAACAGATCCAATTAAAACCTATATTAACAAGTTCCCATAAATTTTAACGGACAATCTAACCATGGTATACATATTACAGCTTTTAACATTTCTGCTAAGAAAAAACGCTTACTTTGTCAGCAAGAGGATCAAGGTAAGAACCAACTACAGAATTGATTCCCATTTTTCTAGCAACATATCCATCTAACTGCAAAATCAAACAAGATTCTGAATTACAATGTTCCGATCTGCGGTGTGCTTCAGTGGTTGTTACAGGGCATGAAAATAATATCAAGTGTCGTACTCATACCCAATCTGTCGCCCCCGATACAGCAAGCCCAATAAATGCAGGAATATACATATCTTGCATGATCATCCTGCATTCAACAAGTTATGCTTTGACTCACAAATCTTGTAAAGCAAACTGGAATTTAACTAAATGCACTGCAATGGAAAGAAACCCTAATAATACAAAATCAATAACTATGATTAACAAAATCTTAATCATCCAACATCTATATGCATTCATTTCGTTCAATTTAATGTTCATCTCTAACAATAATCCTCTTGAATTCAATAACATGTTAACAATCAAATAAAGAAGCGTGCGCCGTATGCTTTCACCAAATCAGCATTTTTAATTTAGGGCTGGCATAACAGATCAAACATGACCACAATAACTAATCGTGTCATTTTTTCCAACCACGAATCTCTTTAAAAACAGGTCATGTATCTAAATCAAAAATCCGAGTACGGCGGTATAAGGTAACTAAGGCATACACCATATGGTACGTAGTTGATTAATTGCCATTTGGTCAAAACTGAAACTTTATATATATAAAATTTGGTATTTGTTTGAAAAAGTTGATGCAAATTTCAATCTGACTAATCTCGAGTAATCGCTAGTGGCTACCCCAACGCCCGACTAGCCTGATATACTTAATTTTGTTAGTCATAATAAGGTAATTAAGGTTTAACTATGTCTTAAACGTGAACATTTTAAGGTCAACCGTAAACTTTTAACAGGTCGAAATCGCCTAGGCTAACTTTGAAGTAGATAAATAATAAAATGCACAAAAATAATAATGGTAATACCATCCAAGAACCGGGCCAGAAACCAATCTAGTCATGGAAACAAAATTAGGCCAATTGACAAAACTCTTTACCAATACATCGCCTCCGAACCCCTCCGAATCGTTCCGGAGACTTAATTTGGGTTCGGAAGCAACCGATCCTAACCCTAACTTAATCGGAAACTTTGGCTCTCGGAGTAAATCAAGGGGGCGTAGTTTAGGGATGGATACGACGTCGTATAACGGGGTGGCTGATTGGAGAAGCTTCCATGGAGGATAAGAGAGGAAGAGTGGGCCGTTGAAGTAGGAAATCGAAGGAGAGAGTAAGTTTGTGGAACGAGAGAGGAAGATGGAGGACTTTAGGGTTCGTAGGTTAGGTGTGGAGGTGAAGAAGGTGGGTGTGGTTATAGTTTTAGAGGTGGTTTTGCTGGCGAGTTGTCTCAGTGATCTCAGGATGGCCATCGGTGCCGCATTGCAGTGAAGAGGAGACCAAATTTATTATTAGAAGATTGATACAAATAGGTTTTTATTATTATTATTATTATTTGAGGAACAAGAAAGATGGCTGACACGTGTGGGCGCATTTCCACGTCAATGTAGACTCTTACCACCCGCTATGGGACGCTAAACATCACCATCAGACGCTCTTGGTGGTGGGACGTCGTCACAACGGCCGGCGTGGTTGCATGGTGAATGTGGGTCCCGACCCTCAACCTCGCCATCCTCTTCCTATTTACCCTCAACAAACTTCCATCGGAGCCCTTTTTTTTCGGCAACCCAGAATCACGTCCTTTTTCTAAAAGCAAAAAGGAGGGAGGTTTTTTCAGCCGGAATCACTTCCTTTTCCAGCCGTATTCCGTCGTCGGAGCTCCGGGTTCTCCGACTTGCGGCTAGTAGATTCGTTTTGTCGGTGATCTTCATGTTGCCGATGATATTATTTTTTAAACGTATTATGAGGTTTTGTGGTTTTATTAAGAGAAAAATTAAAGGGACTTTGAAACTCCCTCACCATAGAGGGGGCATCATTAGGCGGGGTTTTGATGTCCTCCAGTGCCCACATGGCGTTGACATGGCACTGTGGAGGGGCTTCAAAGCCCCTCACCAACCATAAAGAATGGTCTAGCATTGTTAAGGTTCAGTTGCACCTTGTTCTTGATTTTTTTAACCAAGGAAAAGAAAATGAAATGAAAGGGAATGATAAGAAAGGGAAGAGTAGGAAATTTTAATTAATTAGGTGTGTTCTTGAATTGGAAGGAAATTAGATGCAATGAAAGGATAACTGTGTTATCCTTAGTAATCAACCCATTTTTATAGGATAATTTATTGAGAAAACACATCAATTTAATCTCTCATAACTCATCCTACTCATTTCCTTTCCATCCTAAAAAAACCTCAAAAACACCCATTTTTTAACTATCCTTAGTTTTCCTTTCATTTATCTCTTTTAAAAAAATCAAGAACAGGGTTAGTGAGAAAGTGAAAAACACAAATAAGGTGTAACACTAACTTTTATAAAAACTTTGATATGATAATTTTGTGTTATATATTTCAACTTCTTTTGTATTAAAGCTCTTTGATCCTTCAAAAACCATTCTTCGTCCATATCCTCAACACATTCTCTAATGTCTTAATCACAATTCTAATATCACTTAAGATAATCATTAATCAAGTGTTTAAGGATATGTATATGACATATAATATAGTTTTCAGTGATAAGCTAATGATATTTCAAGTCACACTATTAAAGCCAATATTTCTTTTAGATTGAGTGTATTCATTTATGTTTATTTTATTATTTTTTTCTTAATTTTTTAATTATTTTGTTAACAGTAAGGGTATTATAGTAACTTCACACCCATTTAACTGGGAAACTTAACAAGCCATCCATGATGCGGGAGCGCTATTGATGACCATACATGTAATTTTAGAAAAGTGGGGGGCATACACGTAATTTAAGCAAATCATAGGAAGCCCCAAAATATAAACGATTGACAATACACATGCAACTGTCCGTGTGCGTGTCAAAACATATTATGCATGCTTGCAATGGGTTAATGCCAAAACAAATAACTCAAAAACTTTGATGCATTGCTAGTTAGCGTCAAAACACAAATTTGTAAAGGGTCATCGCGACATACTTGTTTATAAATGTTAGCTGAAAAATAATGGGCAATGATATAGACATGTCAACATGAAAAACACTATGACAAAAATATAATACACGTAAGGATGTGCCTAACCTATTTCAACAATGCATTTTATTTCTAAGGTTTGATTCAATGTTATGACTAGGTTTTACACAAACATAGCACACCACACGTCTTACCAATGACAAAGATGCAACGAAATTTGCACGCTTGATCCACGTGTTCCAAGTCGTTTTCATTGGTCCTTATTTCTTAACGTTTTGCTTTAACAGACAAAAAGAAAATAGAAGAAAACAGGAAAATAGAATGAGTTTTACATGCCACATCATAACACATAAAGAAACCAACAAACCAATGTAACTATTTCTACTTTTTTTCGTAGGTAACAACACACATACCTTGCGAGTAACTCCAATAATGTAACACTTCATGTTATTTTTTCGTGACGAATTGCACAACTTAGGAAATAAAAGCAACGCTAATATTTTTAAGAGAAGACGAGTCGCGTTGATGATGATGATAAAGATAAAAAAACCTTTCAAAACCCCAAGGTCAGTAATTATATTGACACCCACTAAAATACTCATTATTTAATTTAAGGTTGGAACATTTTATCCTTATGCCGCTCACAACGGATAGCTTTATTAAACATGAGAATGTTACAATAGCATCTTTAAATATAAAATTATGCACTTCACAATCTTCTATAAACATCTTACTAATCTATTAAATTAATACAATTTGTCACATGTCATTCTACTAGGCTATCCATATTGGCTTTCATATCACCAAATTTTCATTCTAAGAGTCTCTATTATGCCGCCATGTGTCATCTCACACACTATTTTTCCACCATCATTTTAATCATTTTAATTTCTCTCTCTCAGCTTAATTACTAACTCCACCATCTTCTATATTCCAGTAATGTATATCGAGATTAATCGTTTACCGGTAAGGTTATATATTATACTTTAATGGTCAACAATGTTATATGATTTTCCGGCAAGGTTATATATTTTTCCGGCAACATCATATTTTCTTCCGGTTATTGTAGATCTAACCTTTTTATCTTTATTTTCATTGTTAATGTTCTAAATCAAAAACGGTGATGAAGCTAATATTTGTACGTATTTACGTTATTCCGGTAAGTTATTCTGATAAGTTTTTCGTTTATGTGTTATATCTATAACAACGGGCGTTTTATATTTATTTGAAGTTTAATATTTTTCATGTTCTTTTGTTATACATGTTTTTCTTCTATGTTCTATATAAATCAGCTTCATCCATGTTCAGTATCATTATTTCATTTTTCCGGTAAGACACATTTAAATTATCCGGTTATAAATTATAATTCTAATATTTCATAATATCAATGCTATAACAAAACTTTATTATTTCAGGTAATTTACCCGATTGATTTACGGAAAATTTGATTATAGTTTCTTAATAAAAAACGGAGATGTCATGGTTATTATCATTATTTGTTATATTCCGGTAAGACATTTAAATTTTTCGGTTATAAATTAAATATCAAATGTTCCATAACATAAACATTAATATTCTACTTTATAATTTCAGGTAAATGCCACGAGTCATACAATCTAATTTCAATTTAAATTCTACGAAAAAAACCGAGATACCATAGTCATTCTCATAGTTTCGTTTTTTCGGTAACACCTTTAAAATTTTCCGGTTATTAATTATAATTAAAATACTCCATAATATCAATATTAATATTTGATTTAATTATTTCAGGTTATTAATACAATTGATTTAGTTTGACTTTCCTTATTTGTCTAGATAACCGAATTAACATGAATATGGTAATTTAAATACTTTAATTATCTCAATCACACTTTAATTAACATCAATATTGAATATTTAATTTCCTTATAAATAATGGTCCATAATAATAATGATTTGACTACAATATATTATTTTATATAAATTTAAATTTTGACTAAAATTTAAAACATAACTTATATTACCGTATTTTTATAATTTACAAAACTATTTGATTTCTATTTATATTCTAATTTAAAAAATTTATTATCGTTATAAATTTGATCACCATATATATGTATATATAATGGATATATGGTTATGATCTAATAAACATTAATATTCTACTTTATAATTTCAGGTAAATGTCACGAGTCATACAACCTAATTTCAATTTAAATTATACGAAAAAATCCGAGATACCATAGTCATCCTCACAATTTTTTTTTTCTGGTAACACCTTTAAAATTTTCCGGTTATTAATTATAATTAAAATACTCCATAATATCAATATTAATATTTGATTTTATTATTTCAGGTTATTAATACAATTGATTTAATTTGACTTTCCTTATTTGTCTAAATAACCGAATTAACATGAATATGGTAATTTAAATACTTTAATTATCCCAATCACACTTTAATTAACATTAATATTGAGTATTGATTTTTCTTATAAATAATGATCCATAATAATAATGATTTGACTATAATATATTATTTTATATAGATTTAAATTTTGACTAAAATTTAAAACATAACTTATATTACCGTATTTTTATAATTTACAAAACTATTTGATTTCTATTTATATTCTAATTTAAAAAATTTATTATCGTTATATATTAGATCACCATATATAAGTATATATAATGGATAGTCATAAAATTTATCACGCACTCAAATTTGACCTTACATATTTAAGGTCAATGTAGGTCAATGCTTTAAATATGGTAATTTTAAACAATTTTGGTATATGATTAACCATTAATTTATAATTAATTGTCCATAATAATAATAATGATTTGACTAAAATATATTTTTTCATATACATTAAAATTTTGACTATATTGTTACATTTTAATAACTTGATTTTAGAATTAATGATCAATAATTTAAATAATAAGTTGACTAAAATTTTCAAAGATAAGTTATATTACCTTATTTTGATAATTTACAAACTATTTGAATAATTTATATTCTAATTTCAAAATTTTATTATCGTTTCTATTTATATTATATCTTACATAATATAAGATATGCAAAACTCGGCATATCGTTTCAAAATTTTATTATCGTTTTTATTATTGTTTTTAATTTCAAAATTTTGTTATCGTTTCTATTTATATTATATTTATATTATATCGTCAACCAACTTTCCATTTGTTTATATTTGATCATTTTTAATTACGCCTAAATGTTAAAATTAATGTCTAAATATAAACCCCCAAATTAATAATTTCAATCTTCTATTCGAAATTCAAATTGGAATCATCATTATAAGTTACTTTTAAGTTACTAAAAATATAATAAGTTGTTGCTTAAATACGAAATTTAAATAAATCATTTCGAATTTATATTTAAATTTCAATTTTTAAATAGTCACTATAATTGCTTAATTTATGGTTAATAGTCATAACATAATTAAATCCGATAAGTACGTAATTTTACAAATTAAACACACACTTTTAAAGTTTTCCATAATTTTCAATCTCAACAAACTTTCCATTTTTTATATTTGACCATTATTATTATGTCTAAATGTCAAAATTAAATTCTAAAATAAACCTCCCTATATCGATGTTTCAAAAATAAAAAAACATTTCCATAATTTTTTGAAGTTGACTAATTAACCATTTTTTAATATTTTGTAATTATTTCGAAACGTGTTGTGTTAATTTTAAAAGAGTATCAAATTTGTTCGGTATGAATTCGTGTCGTCACAAGTTATTTTTAAGTTATACTATATTTTTAACTAAAAATGCACATTCATTTTTCATCTATAAATAATTTCGTAACCAAATTTGACAAAATATCAAATTTTCGGTATGAATTTGTGTCGTCACATGTTTCATCTACATAATACGTTTAACAAAATTAATATTATCTAATCCTATTATGTTTTAATTTGTTGTCAAAATTTTGAATTTCAAATAAGAACAAATTAAATTCTTGATTGTTTTTACAAACTATTTTTGTTAAGCAGTCAATAAATTAGTTTAAAACGGATTTGACATTTCCTTAATAAAAAATTATATTTTAAAACTTTTTAGAGTTAAATATATATTTTTTTAATGGGTCAGCTCGGGTTTGATTTTCCTTTTAACACACACACACACACTTATACACACACACACACACACACACACACACACTTATTTAGCAACCGATTTTATGATAAAGTTGATCTTTCCAAAGTTATTTGAAAATTCATTTATTGTAAAATGTTTTTAAGTTTTGAAAGTTTAACAAAATATTAATGTTAATGATTTAAAAGTTTGTTGCAAGATTGGTCAAAAATGAAAAATAAGTGTTTAAGATGAGTTTCTTTTGGTAGAATGTTTGAAGAAGTTTACAATTTATTCTAATAATAGTATTATTTATTATAATATATTTAATTTGGATGCTATTGTTTTATTAAATTTTCAGGTGGTGAAGCAAAATGAGTTTCTTTTGGTAGAATGTTTGAAGAAGTTGACGGTGGTTTAATATGAAAGAACATGTTTATGTCTTTTGTTGATGTTTTTATTTGTTCGGTGTACATTAACTTATTGTAACTTTTAACTTTTAATATATAGACAAAGTAAATGGTTGGTGTTTTGGTCTGAAAGTTTGACGAAGTTTTGTGTTGCTTGAATTTGTTATTTAAATTTATTATGTTTGTTGACATGTTTTTCCACCTGCTTGTTACGCGGGTATATACCCTAGTTACACAATATTATAGTTATAACCAAAACATAAGCTGACTATTTTAATTTTTAACTCATTATAACGTTAAAACGACATCATTGTATTCGATAATCTTTTATCGACTACAACCACCAAACTCAAACCAAACACACATCTGCAAATACACTCCAACATTGTAAACAAAATTGAGAACCAAACATTACAACAATCCCCAAACTAGCCAATATTCTTCTTTGAATTATTATTGAATTTTATAATTAAATAATATATCAACCGTTATTATAAAATATAAATAATAATATTGTTTTTCAAATTTCGGTTATAAACACTTTCCCGGTATAATTTCAGTGTTCACATAATCACATCAGAGCATACGAGGAAGATGACACGAGTACCTAATCGACCGATGAGACGCAAGAGCCTGTCGCAAAGCGAAATCAACTCGATCTCCTTTCAAATGCAACGACTCATAAATCTCGCATATAAACTTGGATTCTTCTTCGTCGTCATCCTCCCAAACTAAGGCTCCTCGGTCTGTACCCGGAGTCATGTTTTCCCAATCGCTCATAGGGCTTGCGGCTGCCAGATCCTCGTCTTCTGGTTCCTCCACTCCAATCTCGAATTTAGCTAATTCACTCAAATCGCAAGATCCGTAGAATGATGTAAACTGGTACTGCGTCTCTTTGGGCTCGGTTGTAGGGCATATAACGGCTTTAGCACCCGAGTCTAGAAACGCCTTTATTAAGGCTGGAACCGGGCTGTAACAGCCGCTGTATATTATTATCCTGTCTCTCCAACCACCAACCTGTAAATTTTCATATTTTTAGGGCCTTAATCAAGTATCGATAACTTGAATTAATCACAAAAATCACGTCTTTGGGTTTAATATAACAATTTCAGGTCATTTTGAAAGATGCTTTATGGTATAACTTAATATGGTTGATTGTTTAACAAAACATTTGTAAATTCGAAAACATACCATCCAGCGAACATCTGCAGGAGCCAAGTGCATAGAAGGAACCGTCCTACGAAACATGTAAGCCCCAATTTCTTGATCATCTTCATTCACCTTCATCCACACACAATTTCAACACGTTTACTTATGATCATGACCTGACTCGACTCTACCCGTTTTGACCATATACTGAACCCATATAACCCGCCCGTTTTGACAGCATACCTGAATCTGGCGTCCTATGTAGCGATGTACAACAATCCCTATCTGGAAGCAAGGTCTACATGCTATCAAATCAGCAACAGTAGATATGTTTGAAATGTGTGAAAATTGTCTCCTTCTATGCCCTTTTAACATTGACTGAAAACTGCATTTCACATTTTGCAGAAATTTGTCTGCCAGTTCACCCGGTTCGGCTACCACAAACACGTCATTTTGCCAGCTGGAACAATGGTAGAATCAATATATTGGATTTTAGTTTTAATATTCACTTATTAACTAAACTTTTTAAGAACATGAACCAAGTAGTCTTAGGCTTGTAAACGAAACGAATGAATATGAACGGTGCATATTCGTGTTCATCTAACTTTAATGGCACAAACGACTGAACACGAACAACTAAACGAACGGGTTTTTCTCGCTCATGTTCGTTTGTTAAGAAAATGAATGTGTTTGTGTTCGATAACAGTATAAACGAACGGCTCACGAATGAATAAAACTGAACATAGATGAACGAACATATTAAAAGTAGATGCGACAACAATAAGCTGGACCTAAAAAAATGTAAATGAATATATTAATAAAGTTAAAGAACGAACATAAACAAACGTAAAGTAACAAGCGTTCACGAACATAAATGACCGAACGGGGCTGTATTCATGTTTGTTCGACTATTAAATAAACGAACTTCCCGTTCACTGAAAGTTCGGTTCGTTTACAAGCCAGGTGACCCTGACATTTTGACCCGTTACCCAACTTGACCGTTTTACCCCCTAAAACCAAGACTATTAAACAGTTTTCCAATATGCAAACTGATTGTTACAACAGAAATCAATAACTAACCTTATTATTGACCCATTTGTATCATTCTGAAGAGCCAAATGAACAACTCCAACATGTTGAGAATTTTGCAGCTTATCATGCAACAACCGAATTGGGACCGAAAGCTGTCTAGGTGCAGTTGGTGAATCTGGGGGGCTACTTTTTGTCTCAAGACTTAAATGTGATATCATATTATAACTGTAAAGATGTGGGCTTGATGAGCTGAACAACGGAGATGCAAATGGTGACGGAAATGATGTTTCTGGTACCAGCTTAACCGTTGCTGATGTCATCACATCCATAACAGATAGTTTTATTCCATTTTTACAACAAAATGTGTCAAGTGATTGAACATGATTAAAAGTTTTTGCAGCATTCGAAGCATTTATAAGTAGAACGTTACGTCTCCAACCTAAACAGGCTCCGTTATCACCTGCCGATTACAAGAATGAGAGGTTAATGTTAACCGTGTTGGGTTTTTATTAAATTTTTGTTAGTAAATGTTTGTTATATAAAATTACCAGTGCATTGACGCTTCGCCTTGGACAACTGTGGAGAGTGTAGATTGTCAGGAACTTTCTCATTATTATGATTTTGTAACAATTTTTCGCACACGTTTTTGAAAGCCGAAGAATTGTTTTTGATATAATCGCTGGTGGCTGCCTCCAACTTAAGCCATACTGTGGGATCGGTCTCGTCTAACTCCATTTCACAGCGTTCATCAACTGCATAAAGATGACAAAAACCTTTACACACACACACACATAAACGCGCACGCACAAACATAACACACAATTTCCATGTTAATAATGCCACCTGGATTGAACCGAAAATACTGAATATCGGGAATCATGGAAAGCAATGTGCTTAACATATCTTCTATGCGGTCGATTGAGCACGCACTTTCAACCAATACTTGACCGGTGTCCAAATAACGCCACCCACCTTTTCGAACCTAGAATCAAACACATATAAAATAAAAATGAAAATATAGTTAGTGCATGTGTGTATATATTAGACAAAAAAAAGTACTACAATAATTATTCATAAAAACCAACATACTGTTTGATGTTTGAACAACTCATGGAAAATGACAGCTTGGTGATTTTGTCAAACCAATATGTTATGTAATGAAATAGGACATTGTAAATGATGTTACAGAAATATGCTTATACCTGCCTAGATTATATGTGTGTGTGTATATACATAACTTAGAGAGAAGAGAGATTGCCTTAGTTGGAACAGTACAGCAGCCTATTGAAACTAAGGTATCAATTTTTGCATCTGGCCATAAAAGTTGTGCTTCCCGTATAGCAAATATCGTAGGGTTATTTGCAACAATAGCACCATCTTGCCAACGGAATACACCTGCACATATGCCACAGATTTATGAACAAACTCAAACTCATACTTCATGGTAATAAGCTTTTTAAATATGTCACACTTCACCTCTACTTTGCTACACTTGGTTGACCTGTTTTATTCTTACCATATTTCATATAATAGTTATATCTTAAATTCCACCTGTACAAGGAGTTCATGCATTATACCATCAGAATAATCGTCAAGATAATATGGAGCTGCAGATGATGCGCGTATAGCTTGCCATATATGATGTCTACAGCTTCCCATGTGAGTACCGTGTTTATATCCAATTTGAGCACCGTTAGAGGATGTTACCGACTCACTGTTTGCTGAAATTGTCAAAGGAGCTTCTAGTGTGCCAGCAGGGTACTATATTATTCAATATGTTATAGTCAATAATATGATCTGTATATTCTAATTAGCACAAAAGTAAGTCACTGAACCTGATAATTACGAAATATAAACGGCTGAGCTGGCGCCATATTGACTAAAGTTGACACAACAATAACCTTTGGAATCCCTTTTACTGCTGAGTCTATCAACAGATCTCCATCCTCTTCCGTATATATCTCCTTTAATAATCTCTCAAACTCATCCGCGCTGTGCTGGACATACATAAAACATAGTAGTTTTAGCCCATTAATAAACTGTTAACTAGTAAATATATCAAGAAATTAAAACGTGAAAATTGCGTACTTTAGATCCATGTATAACAACTCTATAACTTTGCGATGAACTTTTATAAAGCTGATCAAACTTCTCTCTCCAAGTTGCTGCTTCATTATCCTTTGGAACGTGTTCAGCAAACACGAGTTTTCCTATAGTATTATACACGCAAAATCTGACACGACTATCGAGAAAAAACATTTTGACAAGTTATCTAGCATTCTAGCTCACCTAGACTTTTGTATATGTCTTCACATTTTTCCAATGACATGAGTTTTATTCCAAGAGCAACTGCAAGCAAGCCTCCGGTTGATGTGCCGCAAATAAGGTCAAACATTTCATGTATCTGTTTGCCTGTACCCTTTACAATTTCCTTAAGAATTTGTACAGTTGCAAGACCTTTCATACCACCTCCATCCATTGTGAGTATCCTCAGTCCTTGTTTTGCCACCTGTCTTCCTTTTATTGAACGCCTCAGACTCTCGTTCTCCCCTATAGTCGTATATTGTTACACGATTTAATGATGTAAATCACTAATCATTATATTATTATGTACAGAAAACAATTACAGAAATTAACCTAGAATTGCTAGAGCACGAGCTGCAGCTTTTCTCACACGTAGCTCGGATGCAACCGTACGTTGCAAAAGAAGATCCCTTAAACTTTCAGAAGCAACGAGAATCTTCCGGTTTTCTAAACAAAAGGCTAAGTTCCCGATAGCAAGTAAAGCGGACCTTTGAACCTAGGGATGTATAAAACAATTCAGATATTGCCATTGAACGAAAGAGACATGTGTTCATGTTCATTAATTTAACTAAATGAACAAATTTTTTTTTGTTCATGCTCGTTCGTTCATTAAATTAAGAGCTTCCTGCCGAACGATTCACGAAAGCTTCACCGAGAGTTTGGTTGTGTTTACCTCTGGATCGTTATGCACACATAACAACTTCAATGCTCTTATCACATCCATATTCATCATTTTCTGGGCCACCTTATCAGAAATAAACCCTAACTTTGCCACAACTTGCAAAACAGATTTCAGTTCTTGAGGGCCATCACATTTCAAAACTCTTTGAATCGGTTGCATGATGTCACATTTCATCAACTCATGCGACACAGATACATCTGATGCTAATAAAGTAAGTGCAGAACAAGCCTGCTCAACCTGAGAAATTTTACAAAAACTTATGAGTATATTATCTTAAAGAGAAATAGACAATATATACTATGTGACAAGAAATTTCAACTAACCACATGATGATTTTCACTACTTATCATGCTTATGAGTTGCCGTATTGCGTTTTCATCTTTACCAATAACTACACGATTTCCTTCATCTTGAGCTATCTTTGCTAGGGCGGATGCAAGCAAAGGATGGTGGCATGATGAGTAGCGAAATATTAAGGCAAAAAATGCACTTAGCTTGTGTCGTGAAGCGAAGTAAGAATTATTCAACACCTGCATTCCATCTAATACAAGTTAGGTTTATGATAGTGTTGATCTGGGTGTGTTTTATCTCAAATGATCGATTTTAATGTAGGCTTGTAAACGAACCGAATGTTCAGTGAAATGTTAATGACTGTTAGGAAGTTCGTTAATGCTCGTTTATTTTATAAACGATTAAACATGAATAAAAGGTTTTGTTCATTTGATTAAACAGACAAACATAAATGCATGTTTTGTTCATTCATTTCCGCTCGACGCTCGTGAACCGTTCGTTCATACTATTAATGAACCGACATAAACGAACATGAACACGTTCATGTTCTTAATGAACAAAGATGAACAAGAAAACCCCGTTCGTCAATTGTTTGTATTTGATCGTTTGTTCACTTAAAGTTAAATAAACGAACTTGTCCTGTTTGTTTTCGTTCAGTTCATTTGCAGGCCAATTTAAATGTGTCAAATTGAAAAGGTTAGCCAAAAGGAGAAAGGATCAAACACGTTAAAACTTGAAAGTTATCCGAAGTCTACTTTTATTACATAAGACCTCTCAAATCCTTTTTTTTTAACAATCTTAAAAAGCAGGAAAAAAAAGTTTTAACATATTTTACCTCTATCTGCACATTCACTGATCTTAGATAATCATCTGCAACAATCCGGATGTTTGCAAGAGAAAGGTGACGGAGTTGGTGCAAAGACAAAATTTCGGGAAGAAATTCAAGTGGATTACCAAATAGCCTAAGAACCCGTAACTCAGCCATCGCCCTAAATTATAATAATAATAGGATAAAACATCAGATTTCAACTTATGAACATGAAATGAAGATATATCATAATGTAATAAATGACCTGAAATCAAGAAGAGGACAGACTAGCTTATTGTGTTCAAGTGATAACTCCACAAGTCCAACACACCGCCTGAGTTCAACTGTTTGTTGTTCAAACAAAAAAGGAACATGTCACAAGCTGTAAATCTGTCATATTACCTACATAAATTGGAGATGACTTCTAAGGAAGTTGCAGGCAGAATGACATCAGAATGAGAACATGAATACAAGCTTACCTGGTACAGTAGCCAACATGTTGTAGTCAACTGTGAGTACTTTAAGGTTTTTCAAATCACCAACTTCAGGGGGCAAACTTAACAGCTTATTGTTATCAAGATATAGCTTCTCAAGAAGTGGCAGTTTAGTCAACTCTACTGGAAACACCTGTAGATTGGTTCAATAGTTAACCAAAATGAGTAACAATTCTAGGTTTGACCTACTCAAAATGTGCACTTATTTATTATTATATATAATGCATATGTAACTAAACATTCACAACCTTTCACAAACAATTGTGACTGAAAAGCACAAGGAAGAAAATGGATTTGTTATCGGTACACCATCCTAAAAAAGTGTACACCAGCTTGCCTGTCACATCATACGGCATGTATGACAAAGTGAGAAAGGTCATACGCCGGTTAAATAGCTTTGCAGTGGCCACATCAGTCATTTGTTTGCCGGTAAACAAATCATATGAGTTATATGATTTGGCCCTCTTACGACCTGTATGACCTCTTTTTTCGACCTGTCATACAAGCCATTTGACTTTCATAATTCTTACGGCCCGTATGATAGGGCAAAAAAGGGCTTACGACCATATGACTTGGTCAATGATCACATTAGTCATTTCTATAACAGTCAACAAATCATACAAGCCGCATGATTTGGCCCTCAAATGACCCGTATGACCTTTTTACGCTCCATCATACGGCCCATATGGCTTTGTTAGTGGTCACATCAGGCATTTCTTTGCCGTTCAACAAATCACACGAGACATGTGATCTGGCACCTTTTTTCGCCTTATTTTTCGCCCCATATGACTATCAAATATCAATGTAACCCATATTTACAAGCAGTATCACGCGTTATGGTGTCTGGGTAGCACATAAAATAAGAAAACTTACAGACAACCCGCAACTATAGACGCTGAGAACCGTAACATTCATCCAATGATCAGCACATACTCTCACCCCAACACCACCACCACCACCACCATGACCCATACCCGAATTACCCGACTGCTCAGCTGCAAAATCCGATCTCAACAACTTAGTAACAACACCCATCCCATCATGCTGTTGACTCGACCCTCCAATACGCGACATAAACATCGCCCTAAGCGGATCCCTTTGCTTCACAACCTCCATGCCCAAACTCACCAACTTCCCCTCCCCATTATCACCACATTCACACAACCTAATCACCACCGTATCCTGTGGCAACGGCAACGCTACCATCACCTGAGATTGGAGCTGTCATTTTTAACTGAAACCCGAACCCGAATTGAAAAAAAACCTGAAAACTCCTAACACAATTAACCCGAACCCGAGCAACGCGAACCTTAAATGGGTTGGTAATCGGGTCACTTTTTCACAGCAATAAACCCGAACAACCCGACCCCGAAAACTCGAGCATTTGCCTTTTTTATAGATTTGTTCTAGTTAGGAGTCTTTGGTATTTGAAATATTGTCAATTGATGTTTGAATTTTGATAACATTTTCTAGTAGCATGATGAATTTTGATGATATTTTGTTAAAGACATATATATTTTTTCATTTTACATCTAAACCAGAAAACCGAACAATGTAACCCGAACCCGAATAACTCCAACCCTCGAATCACTTTTTCCTAGCCAAAAACCTGAACAGTTATTGTCTTTTTTATATATTCGTTATAGTTAGGAGTCTTTGGTATCCGAATTATTAAGATGTTTTGGGACTTTTGAACTTTATTGCAGTGGCGTAGCCAGAAATATTTTTCTATGGGTTCGGAAAATTTCGAGGGACGGACGATTGATTGTTTATCACTTAGATTTGGGTTTTCTACGGGTGTGATGTTGAAATTTCTACGGGTGCGATGTCAAAATACACTAATATATAACACTAAAACAAAAATTTGAACAGGTTCGGCTGAACCCGTTCCCCTAAAGCTGCCTACGCCCCTTCATTATCGTATACTATCATATTGTCAATTGATGTTTAAATCTTGATGACATTTTTTAGTAGCATGATGATATTAATTTTGTTAAAAAAACATATAATTGTTTTCACTTTACATCTACACCAGAAAACCGAACAATGCAACCCTCGAACAGTTTAAAACCCGAACCTGAGATTGCAGGCGCAAGGCGACCTGCGTCTCGTCATCATTGGCGCTCCAATGGAGATCAATTCGAAAGCCTATCTCGTGATCATTATTATTATTAACATTATCTGTGGACGGTGATCCGGGAGAAGCTGGTTTCGGTGATGATGATGATGAAGACGGGCGGGTTTGATCGTCTAAGGAATCGTCGGGACCGTAATACAATGACAGATGGAAGAGATCGGAGAGTCTCTTCCAGCCTAATCCCCATGACATTATTAACAAGGAATTGTGTGCATGCACCAACGACGATCATTGATTTGAATTTTCAGACCGTTCTTATTTGTGTGAGAGTTTGTTTAATCGAAGCGTGAATTGAAAGATGGTGTGGAATTGATTTGATTGTTGGAAATTTTGAAGGATCGGAAGATGGTGACATTTGAAACCGTAAGTTGGACAGCGGAATAGGTGTTTACGTTAAACGTGAGAATCAAGTAGAGTAATTATATATATAACTAGAGTAATTACAATTACTCTATGACAATTACTCTACTTATATATATAATTACTCTATTTGATTCTTATGTTTAGCACGTTAATTTCATTTGTATTTGATTCAAATCCTATATATATATATATTTGTTTGTTCTAATATTTATTTATATTTTTAATTTATATATTTTTTATTGTATGAAAGTTAATAATATACTTTTGGTTTGATGATAAATTGTTTCACAAATAAATGAGATGTTATAATCCGCGATTTAAAAGCTATGTGGTTTTGATGAGACCCAAGACCCGTTTATTTTTTTACTATGAAATTGGTTTTTTAATTATAAATAATATTTATGAAAGTTAATAATATACTTATTGTGTAATGAGACCCAAGACCCGTTTATCTTTTTTACAATCAAATTGATTTTTTAATTTAAATAATATATATATCTTTTTTAAAATAAATAAGATATAATATAAATAAGATATAATTTTTTATTATATCCTATTTTATAGAATTTTTACATAAATAATTTGGTGAGAATAATTTTTAATTTAATGAGATGTTATAACCCGTTTAAGGAATATCTGGGTTTGGTAAGACCCATACCCGTGAATTCAGGTCAAATGCATGAGAAACCTCTATTTAAAAATCAAGCAAATCTGGTGACTCCAAAAAAAGGGGGAGCGACCACATCGCAACACCTATAATTTTTATGTCTTCGTTTATATATATTGTATTACGGGGGATTGTTTAAATTTTTCGTTTCCAATATTGTGAATGTATTTTTTTAGATTTTAGTTTATTTATTGTAAGAAGTTAATAATATACTTCAACTTATTTTAATTAATTTATGTCGGGTTTGCTATTTTTTTTAATGAAACGTTAAATGAATTATTTACTTAATTTTTATTTATTCGTTTATGTTCATTTGTTATAGTTTGGATATTATTTTGCGAAACTTTTCATTTAAGTTACACTTAAAAGAAAAAAAGAATCGTGTAACTAAATCCGTATTGAGAAATTCAATTAGGGTTTGATTACGGGGTTTGTTTTACATTTTACGTTTCTAATGTTGATATATTTTTATTGTATTTTAACTTTATTTATTGTATGAAAATTAATAATATACTTAGGGTTTGATGATGAAAGGGTTTCACAAATAAATGAGATGTTATAACCCGTTTAAAAGCTATCTGGGTTTGATGAGACCCATGACCCGTTTAATTTTTTACTATAAGATTGTTTTATAATTATAAATAATATATTTTTTTTAAAAAAAAATTGGATATAAATATTATATTCCTATTTTATTAGATTTTTATATCAAATATTTGGTGAGATTAATTTTTAATACAATGAGATGTTATAACTTACAACCCGTTTAATGGCTATCTGAGTTTTGAGAGACCCATACACGTGAATTCGGGTCAAATGCATGAGAAACCACCATTTACAAATAAAACAATCTGGCGCTTGAGAAAATATAGGGAGTTTTCGTTTATATATATACTAGTTTTTATCCCCTGTATTACGGGGCTGTTTTACATTATTCGTTTTTAATATTTAAATATCTTTTTGGAGTTTAATTTTATTTATTGTAAGAAAATGTATAATACACTTAGAGTTTGATGATAAAAATGTTTCACAAATAACTAAGATGTTATAACCCGGCTTAAAAGTTATCCGGGTTTAGTGAGACCCAATACCCGCTTTTTTTTACTATAAAATTGTTTCTTAATTATAAATAATATCTTTTAAAAAAATCATATAATAATTTTTAGTATATCCTATTTTATAGTATTTTCACATCAATAATTTGGTGAGAATAATTTTTAATTTAATGAGATGTTATAACCTGTTTAAGGAATATCTGGGTTTGGTAAGACCCATACCTGTGAATTCGGGCCAAATGCATGAGAAGCCTCCATTTAAAAATAAAGCAAATATGGTGACTCCAAAAAAAGGGAGAGCGACCACATCGTGACACGTAGGATTTTTGGGTCTTCGTTATATATATATTTGATGAGTATCATTACAGAACTGTTAAATTATTTAAGAACTTGAAGGAACCCTTAAAAACTAATGTTTTTTATAAAAAAATTTTGTATGTTAATGTTATTTGAGTTTAGTTTTATCATTTTTTATATCTATATTTAGGATTACAATTTTGAAAATTAGTTTTTATACATATCTATGTTTTGTTTTACACATATGTATATTTGTTAGTACATAAACTTTACACATATGTAAACTTGTGATTAATATATGCAATCAAAATTTTTATATAAAATATGATAAAACTACTCTTAAATAATGTTAATATATAAAAATTTTTAAAAAAATGTTTGGTTGTTTAGAGTTCTTAAAAGTTCTTAACTTTATTAGAGTTCTTAAATGATACCAACCCTATATATATATATATATATATATGTTCATATCAAAATTTAACCCGTCTCATGTTTTTTGGTTTAGCTAGCGTTCGTTGTTCAAAAAGCTAGCGTCCGTTATTCAAAAGAAGAAAATAGTTGGGTTATGATTTTGTAATAATATGAGGTTTTTTTAGTTATGTCTATTTAAAATATACGGGATATTTAAACCAACTCTATATATGTTTTCGTATGTGATATGAAGAAACACGGATCCACCCCTCAAGGTCTAATACGTTAGTCCGAGGGTAATGGATGAGTATTCTACATGATGGGTTATAAAACCTTCTTGGGGCAAACAAGTGTAACCTGCAAAACAGAACAGCGTGAGCTCGTTACGAGGAATGGGGGGGATTCTCTCGTAACCACCCTCTGGCGTGAGAATCAGTACTTGATAGTACAAGGTAATATAATTTGATAGTGATAGCAGAAGAAAGTATATGCTTTACCATTTGGAGGTTTAGCGATAATTATAGCCGGAGGAGAGAGAGTGTGGCCAACCACCTTGTCAGGTTTTTCACCAATACTATTCCCCACTCGTGCGGTCGTGGTGGTTGGTGGAAGTTGGTGGGCATCATGGCTTTTTGACAAGGACGTAATTGTACTGTTTGTACCGTCATTTATGTGTTGTCCTATCCCCATTGGTTTGGCGTTTATCCCTATGTGGGTCACCATCTTTTTGTCCCATGCTGGTGGGACTTTTGCATTACAATTCCCGAGGTGTTAGAAAAAGGTTATATTGGACTCCACTATTCGCGCCATTCACTACGCCCGGCGTTAGTGATTTCCTGGCGCCTAGTGTTCCGCCAAGCGTATGCAATTAGTTTTATACTTTGTCAAATGGTGGGTTTCATACCCTACCTCTACAAGTCCCCCTAGTCCAGAGTCTCCCTTCTTTCAAGAAGTGGGGGCTGTGGACTTATCATGGACTTTTGGTTGTCACCCGCTTTTCCTTGTTGGTTTGGTTTATTTTTGTGGGTAATTCCACATATTTGACGGGTGACTTCCTTAATCGTAATCGCTGATTTGCGGTTGATTGATGTTAAGCCATCCCGTTTCGTAGCTTATTTTGGCAAGTGATTTATGTTAAATCATCCTATGGCGTAGCCTACTTTGACGGGTGATTTACCTAAAATCATCCCATTTTGGAGCCTGTTTTTGACGGGTGATTTATCTTAAATCATCCCATGTTGAAGCCTATTTTTTGGCGGGTGATTTTTCTTAAATCATCCCTTGGCGCAGCCTATTTTGTGGCGGATGATTTATCTTAAATCATCCCATGATGACGCCTATTTTGGCAGGTGATTTATCTTAAATCATCCCATGATGGCGCCTATTTTGGCGGGTGATTTATGTTAAATCATCCCATGGCGCAGCCTATTTTTTGGCGGGTGATTTATCTTAAATCATCCAGTGATGGCGCCTATTTTGGCGGGTGATTTATCTGAAATCATCCCATGATGGCGCCTATTTTGGCGGGTGATTTATCTGAAATCATCCCATGATGGCGCCAATTTTGGCGGGTGATTTATCTGAAATCATCCCATGATGGCGCCTATTTTGGCGGGTGATTTATCTTAAATCATCCCATGATGACGCCTATTTTGGCGGGTGATTTATCTGAAATCATCCCATGATGGCGCCTATTTTGGCGGGTGATTTATCTGAAATCACCCCATCATGGCGCCTATTTTGACGGGTGATTAATCTGAAATCATCCCATGATGGCTCCTATTTTGGCGGGTGATTTATCTGAAATCATCCCATGATGCCGCCTATTTTGGCGGGTGATTTATGTTAAATCATCCCATGATGGCGCCTATTTTGGTGGGTGATTTATCTGAAATCATCCCATGATAGCGCCTATTTTGGTGGGTGATTTATCTTAAATCATCCCATGACGGTGCCTATTTTTGCCAACACTTATCTTTCATGTTTCCCTTTATATGGATGACGTGTAATGTGGCGTGGAGGAGTGAATTAAATGCAGGTCAGTGAAGCGACTGCTGGACGTGACAGTTTGACGACGGTTGCTCTACCCTACAGACTTTCTGCTTGTGTCAGGCGAGTGGGCGAGAATCCCGGTGACGCGCTCAGCTGTAATACATATCCTCTGCCACCCTATTTATCGTGGTGCTTTCTGATTGGGGCACGTGTTAATTATCCCTTTTGTATCCCCGTCCCCCATTAATTGCAATTAATATAAATATGGGGAGGTTACACCGTTTTAAGCACCATTTCTCACCGTTTTCTTTATCTCCCATTTTCTTTCCCTCGATCCTTCTTTATTTTATGGCTGAGTCTTCCCAAACCTCGAGGACTAAGAAGAATAATTCCATGGAGTTCGTCGGTTGTCGCATGTTTGCCGAGGACTTCATCGATATTGTCAGGGTGTATAACCTTGGCCCTGAGTATGAGCCTGAACTGCTTGCCCCAGGTAGGACTGCTCGAGAGGCTCCTATCGGCAAGATTGCGGTGTACCGGGAGTATTTCTTTTTGGGCAATCTCCGTTTGCCCCTTACCCCGGTTTTTGGTGGATGTTCTGGGTGTTTTTGGGCTGCATCTCAGCCAGATTCATCCGTTCGGAATGGCTCGCCTTCGCCATTTCGAATATACCTGTCATTGCCTCGGCATTACTCCGACGACTGATAGGTTATCAGCTTTTTACCGGTGGCGTTTCGCCCAGGGATGGTAAAACTTGCATACCTGCCCTGGTGCAAAGGCTATTGCCTTAGATGCACCACCCAGTTTGCATGAGTGGAAGAGTGTGTTCTTCTACGTGTCTGCTCGTGTGGTGCCGCATCCCATGTTCTTCACGGATGTAAAGGAGCTTCCTGAGCCGAAGTGGCTCCTTATTCCGGTTCGGACTAGTTCACCACTTTGCAGGCTAGCCTGTCTCCGCTCCGTCATTATTCGGAGCGCGCGTTGGTGTTATTCGGCATGAGTCGGATCTGGGATGATGCGGCTTTTGTACCGGTCATTCTTAATGGCGGTCAAGGTTAGTGTTTTCTTTGCTTTTGCTCTGATGTATATTCTATTTAGTAGTATCCTAACTTGTTTCTCTTCAGAGGTGGACGACCGCATGCTCCTCCTGCAACCTGCGCCTAAGAGCGTTAAGATGTTAGAGCGAAGGGAGTTAGGTCCCCGTGAGGAGCCGATCCTTACTCGGACCGATCGAAACTTTGTGTTTCCTCTTCCTATGGGGCAATCATCTGCCTCGCGGGCCGCTGCCACCTCCTAGCTCTGTTACCCTTCAGAGTGGTAAGTTCAGCTGCTTTAATCACTTTACTTTGCTTATTTTGCTAACGTTTCATTCTCCTTTTCAGGTAGACGATCTAACGTTGTGCGCCTTCCTAAGTGCAGTGGTAGGGGGCACAACGCAATGGTGGGGGAGACGGTTGCATCTCCGATAGACGCCACCAGCAAGAGACGCCGTGGATGATGATGACGATGTCGTCATGATCTCCACCGTTCCCTTTGGGGCTCCGGTGTCTTCTTCCGCTTCATTGCTTGAGGCACTCGGTTTGAGTGCCAGCATGGCGTCTTCCCCAACCACCTCCGCACAGGTTTCTTACTGGCTTCTCCTCACCAACATCTTCACAGCCTGTGGTTGCTGTGTCTGCGCTAACCACAACGGTTGCCACTCCCAATTTTGGTGGCGACTGATGTGATTTCTGCAGCTGCAGCTTCTGGAACCGTTGTGGATACGAATTTCGTATCTACCAGTCCATCTTCCTCTTCTTCCTCTTCAGCGGGTGGGGCGTTCACTGTTCCACACCATTTGGGTCCCACCCCTGTGATTAATGAAGATGATGAAGAGATGCTCCGCGCCGTCAAGAAACCTCGTCTTGGCGGGTTTGTCAAGCGTGGTCTTGTCAAATCGTCAGGCATAATCTTTGCTATTCTTTCTTTTGTCTGAACTTGACATTTTCTAAAGTCGTTTGCTCATTTCAGGCGTGCTGGCGATTTCTTCATCGACTGTTTTTCCCACCACTTCTGGCGTTGCATCTTCTCTGGCGGCTCTTTTTGCCAGTCTGCCGATGATGACAAGTGTTGGCAGCTTATCTGAGGCTGGGCCTACTGTACAGATGCTAAGTTTGCCTATGATGGCGGGTGTGGTTGGCCCGTCTGAGGCCGAAACCATTGTGACGATTGTTCGTGCGTCAACAAGGTTAATTCCCGTTGTCTCACCACCTGCTTCGTCTGTGCAAACCGATGAAGGCGATTGTGGACGAATTTCATAAGGTTAGTCTTGAATCAGCGGGCTTCTCTGTTGCTGATTTTTTGAAATCAAGACAGTCCTCACCAGACAAGACTTTAATTCTTGATGGTGATGAAGCTGTGCCGCTGCCCTCCCTTTCGCCTTGGTGCGACGGTGCAGGGTAAATATTTCGAAATCCCAGGCAGTAGCAGTGGCGGGTTGAGTGGATGCTTGAGTGGGGGTATTCTAGATGTGGATATGGATCCCCACGACTCTATGGAGGCAAGCCAAGTTTTTTGCCCTTGGTGGAAGGTTAACTGTTGTAACACCCCGACCAAAGGCGGATTATACATCGGGGCGCCACATATTGTTTCATTACTCGTGACACTATTGGTGTCAATATTTATTAATACACATTTTATCGCGCCACAGCGCAGCGGGGAAAATAAAGAACATAAATCAAACATAAATCAATATATTATAAATTTATAACATTCAAACATCATTAACTTGTCCTGATACATTTTAATTCTAGGTCCAAAAGTAAAAACGTCCTACGTGTCCACAAGCTCCAAAACAGCTACTGCAAACCTGAACATGTGTTAAAATAAACGTCAAACACTTGCGTGTTGGTGAGAAATCAAGTTTAATTACAATACATAGATAACAATAAATCTGCGCGCAACATGTGTATGTCTGGTTTTCAACAAGGGTGTAATCTGATCGGGACCAACTCTAAGAGACAAGACTGCCAGTGCTCACAATTGAGCTCACAAACAAGACTAACTGTGCATGTGTAAACAAAAGAGAAAATCATAACGAATGTTCTCCCGTGTTCATCTAATGGTACCCATGAAAACTGCGGAATAGACCGTCCATACGGTTAATGATCCACACATACAAATAAACAGCCAAGTCTACGTCCTCAACACATGGGATACTGCGCGACTAAAGTTCATAAACAGTTTAAGACTCAAGTTTTGTATGAACACATGAACATCCCAAAGCATTTAAAATAAAAAGGGATTAGATACGAGATAACTCACTTGATAAACGATGCGGTGTAAGATAAAGCAAGAACCAACTTTAAACAAGCACAAGTTAACCTATAAATAAGATTATTGTTTTAATGATCTGTTTTAAGTCTTGATTATAAGTTAGCATAATTAATAAGTAAATTATTATATAATATATATATATTACCGGAAAAGCAGGGAAGAACAGGGAGGAAGACGGAGGCAGGAGAGGAAGACGGCAGAGAGAGCAAGGAGCAAGAGAACAGGAGAGATTAAGTGTTTGTGTGTGATGTGTTATGAAAATATTATTATTATTTATAGGAAAACCCTAGGAGACACAAATCCAGAAAAAGGGGAAAAGATCTTTAACAGGATCAAGCAAAAGATATCAAAAAGCATAAGAATCCAAAAGCAAAAGATATGGAAGATATGGCAAGCTGCAGAGGCAAGATAAAGCTGTCAGGGAACAGTAAAAAAGCATGGGCGGGTCAGATAAAGGTACTGGTCAAGCATAGGCAAAAGCAGATCTCAAAAGATTATGTCAGTCACTTTATCTGTCAACCAATGGGGTTGGTACGCATGCTGCGCCGAAAGTAACTTTTCAGACATAA